>NC_135976.1:3295232-3595232 GCF_053455715.1 Rhinoraja longicauda
CTGTGGAACAGCATCCCTCTCCCGATCAGAACTGCCCCCTCCATCGACTCCTTTAAGTCCAGGCTCAAAACATATTTCTACTCCCTAGCGTTTGAGGCTCATTGAGGAGGCGCTGTGAACTGTTTGCGTGCTACTGTATGTTTTCATTTTTTTTTCTATTGGAACCTAATCAAATGTACAGCACTTTGGTCAACGTGGGTTGTTTTTAAATGTGCTATACAAATAAAATTGACTTGACTTGACTTGACTTCCCCCCACACCATTATCCTGGCCGCAAACAATGATTCTTGCCCAGGAATGTCCTGCAAGTACTGTATGATCAATGTACTATATACTCTCAGGAAACTCTTGTAAATACATCCCAGTGAACTTTCTGCTGCAACACTACCCACTAGACTGGCCCCTGGAAAAATCACCTGGCACATTCGGTAAATTCCTGTGTACTTAACTCCTGAAAGATGCTCCCAATTCTGGTTAAGAAAACATCAATTTTTCCGTCATCCCAGAGCACCAACCACCATGATACAAGACAAAATACCGGCCCCTACATCATCATCTTGCTAAATTTCAATAAACGTTGCTACCAATATTCCCTTTATCCTCGGACGATAAGGGAATGGAATATGTTGCCACCCAACACACGTGTCTCTCCCGATGTTCAGTCATTTAAAAAGGGGATTGAGCAACTAGATCTCCTGAACTTGGTCACAAAGGCCCACTTCAAAATGTAATCACTACTCTACTCACTCCGACCTGCGCGAGATAACCACTTATGAGGTGTTTGTGCAGTAATCAACCAGAACCAGAACCAGAAAAGAACCAATTAGACTAAAATGCCAATACATTAATAAATCGATGAAGACAAAGAGCTGGTGGCAAAACATTATAAATCTAATGGCTCTGTGATTCTTCTGAAGTGCTTTCTTAGATCTGAGATTTCTATCTGCAAGCTTATGATGTAAATGAAGCATTTCAAATTTAGAATTAAATTAGAAACTGAAACACTTCTTGACGTACAGTTTGAACTCTATGGAAATGCTGCTATCTCTTCAGCCCTCACTCTTATTCTAAATATAAATTGCACCAAAATTATACCAGAAACCTACCTGAATTTAAACTGAACTTACTGAGTCTTGCTATCGCAGTGGATCTTGCCATTCATTCGTTCCATCCATGAAACAGTTTTCATCTTTATTAAGGTCCCAAGAAGAATTAGACTCAACCTGAATTTCATTCTGTGACTAAAGTACCTGGTTCGATAACACATGAGTGAATGTAGGTAGACACAAAATGTTGGAGTAACTCAGCGGGTCAGGCAGCATTTTGTGTCTACCTTCAATTTGAACCAGCATCTGCAGTTATTTTCGTACACACGAGTGAATGTATGTCTATAGCTTAGATCCTACATCTTTCAAATGTATATTTTAGAAAATATTGATGAAAATATTAAGAATGCACAATTGTAGTTGGTGAATTTCAAAAGTATGTTTTGAAAGGATACTAAAGAGAGTGCCCAAATAAAGGAGGATTAAGAGGAGGGATTATGTAAATTCCCTATATTTTCACTGGACTAGTTGGACTATCACTGATGTTTTCAAGATTCTAAAGAGTCTGGATAGAGTTGACTGAGGCTGTTTCACGCAATAATACTGGAAATAATCAGAAGGTAGAGAGAGAAACAAGTTAATGTTGAAGGAGGAACAAGAGGCCCTGTGAGCGTGTGGGCTTGCTCCAGTTTCCTCCCACATCCCAAAGATGTTCAGGAGAGACCTGGTTTATAATGAAGATGGACACAAAGTGCTTGAGTAGCTCAGAGGGTCGGGCAGCATCTCTGGAGAAGGAGAATGGGTAACGTATCGGGTGGGAATCTTGAATCTTCAGATCCTGATTCTGAAGAAGAGCTTCTACCCGGGAAGTCTCCTGATCTTTTTTCTCCAGAGGTGCTGCCTGACCGGCTCAGTTGCCCCAGCATTTTGTGTCTATCAAAGACGTGCAGGTTTGTTGGTTAATTAGTCCTCTGTAAACTCCCCCCTAGTGTGTAGCAACTGGGAATGAGAAAGTAGAATAACACAGAACAAGTGTGAATGGGTAATCGATGGTCAGCATGGCTTTGTCAGGCCGAAGGGCCTGTTGACATTCAATCTAAAGAGCAAGTAGGATAACATAGAACTAGTGTGAATGTGGTCGGCGTAGACTTGTTGGGCTGAAGGGCCTGTTTCATGCTGCATCTCTAAACTGAAGTAAAACTAAAAATGCTGGAATCTGGAGCAAGAAAAGGAGAGCTGTTGAAGCAACAGCAACAAAGAGGCATTGGTGATGGGACATGGACAGTCAGTGTTTCAGGTTGGGACGCTCCATTTGGATTGCATGAAACTTCTTGATGCAAAATATTTAAGGTCAATGTCTTGTTGAGTGGTGTTTTCCCCACCTCTTTTCTGGATCTGCTGTCTACTAATTAATTCGGATTGAATGATTGCTGCAATAAATCAACGACTCAATTATTGTATCATGTGAAATTCAGGCTGGCAGAAGGTGAATTAGAGGGACCTGGGCTTTTATTGCCTTTGTTAATTTCCTTATCCCCGTGACGATCAGTAATATGAAAAGTGATTGGAGCAGATTGCGGTTCAGGAGGGGCTCAATCATATCCCAACCTGCTCACCAAACTCTAGCTAGTTGTCTATTCTGATATCAGTTCCAACTGTGTAAGAAGGAACTGCAGAAGCCGGTTTACACCGAAGATAGACACAAAATGCTGGAGTAACTCAGCGGGACAGGCAGCATTTCTGGAGAGAAGGAATGGATGGCGTATCGGGTCGAGACCCTTCAGACTGAGAGTCGGGGAGGAGAGAGGGAAACTAGAGCTATGGAAGGGTGACATCTTGGACTGCGTGAAAAAAAGTAGTCTTTTGCCTTTTAACAGCCCTTTGTTGCTAAATAAACTGTTTTGGGTGGTCCTAATCATCACTAGTTGTTGATTTCAATTCTTAAGCTACCTTTTCTATGAAGCGCAGTTCCTTTTAACTAAATGGCAGAATGAGGAAATGGAAAATGCATGTTGTGTTTGCGTGTGTGTCTAATATTTGCATCCTGCTTTCAGTTGATCACAGCCGTGTGCCGCTGTCGCTGGCCATTGCCAACACTGATTCTGATTACATCAATGCAAGCTTCATCAAGGTATGCACTTTCTAAATGGAAACTGTGCCAAAAATAAGAATGGCCAGTGCATTTCAGTGGAAATAATCTTTGATCATACCTTCACATATCAAGTTTGAGAGAGAGAAAAGCGTTCTCACCGCGGGCTGGAGGCGGCAGAACTGCAGAAACCGGGGTGGGTCTCCTGTAATCGGGTAAACCGTGGAAGATGTTTGAGACCTCGGCTCAAATGTTTTGATGGAATATATCAGGAGATACCAATTGCAATTGCTGAAGGATTGGTAATTCGATAACATACGGTTAAGCTGAATGCCAAAAGAATCATTGGTAATGTCTTATACCTTATAACAACTCGATGGCCATTCTGCCCATTGGATTCATGCTCCCAGGGGAGCAATTGGTTGAGTCCCATTCCTCCTCTATCTATTACCCTGCAATTTATTCTCTTTCATACATGTCCATCTAAATTATTTTTTTGATTCCTTGCTGTAAACCACACTTGGGGACAACTTATATAGTAGCCAATTAACTTTCCTGCATGAATTTTAACATGATGGAGGAAACCAGAACACCCAGAGGATGCTTGTATGGACACATGGAGATGGTGCAAACCCTGCAAAGACATCATCCATGGATCAAAGTTAGTTTCATTGCGGTGCAAGGCCTTCGCTCCAACTGCTATACCACCATGTACAAAGCAGAAGCATCCACGTCGCGGGGCTAGAAACTGGAAGTGTCCTGAGCTAATTCTGCTGCTGCCATCGTCTATTGTACAAGTGATGGCTCCCACTGATTGTCGCCGGAAGCTTGTGTCCTTTTCAAGACGGACGATGACGGTGATGTAACATTTGAAACAAGGATGATGGACACAAAAGAAGACCATGCCGCCCATGAAACCACTGTGCCATTTGTGTGAGGATGCATAGCTTCGGCATTGAACTGTGATCTGGAATGCTTTGCATGAAATGGTGCAGAGGTGAAGTAGATTCAATTGTAGCGTTCAAAAAAGAATTGGATAGATAAGTTGAAAGCAAATAGTTGTTTGGAAGAGAACAGCAGGATGGGATTTCTTGCAAAGCTCCAGAGTTATAATGGGCTGAAAAGCCTCTGACTTGTACAGTATGACTCACATCAAAACAAGCCCTGTGAAAGGCGATAATTTGAAATGAAGAAGTAGATAGAATCAGAAATGTTGACAACACAAAAGTGTCAGATAACTATTGCAAAACAAAATGTACACAGAAATGATGGAGATAAAAGAACTTTGGGGAAACGTTAGTCAGAATAGCCATGTGTGAGACGAAAGGGCAAAAATCTAGAGAGAGAATCTATGTGAATTGAGATGATGGATAGGAAGTGATAGAAACATAGAAAATAGGTGCAGGAGTAGACCATTCGGCCCTTCGAGCCAGCACCACCATTCAATATGATCATGACTGATCATCCAAAATCAGTAGCCCCGTTCCAGTTTTTTCCCCATATCCCTTGATTCTGTTAGCCCTAAGAGCTAAATCTAACTCTCTCTTCAAAACATCCGGTGAATTGGCCTCCACTGCCCTCTGTGCAGAGAATTCCTCATCTCAGTCCTAAATGGCCTACCCCTTATTCTTGAACTGTAAACCCTGGTTCTGGACTCCCCCAACATCGGGAACATTTTTCCTGCATCTAGCCTGTCCAATTCCTTAAGAATTTTATATGTTTCAATACGATCCATATAAGATATAATATTACCAAATAGTAGAAAAGAATTACTACTAAATATAAGGATAAATAAGTAAAAATCATATGATAATTGAGGAAGATCTCAAGTAACCAAAATAAACAAATGAAGAGATGTAATCAGAATGGAGCAGACTGAGTATTTCCCAATTATGTACAAAATGTGGGAACTTTTACAATGAAAAATGCTAGAGGCAGTCAGGGGGCATGAACTGGAGAAATTATGTAAGTAAGCATGGCAAAATATTGAGAGAATAATGATCTCAACATAAATAATACTTAAAATAATTGAATGGTGTTATGGCATAATCAGGTTATTAGATTGGGGAAATGCCAACTATGATGGATTGGGGATGGAGCGAAAGAAGGTAAACTGGAGAAAAATCTTGACAAAATAGTCAACACCAGAATTTATAATTGGAAACGAGGAAATGGCAGAACAGTTAAACGAGTACTTTGGTTCTGTCTTCACTAAGGAAGACAATCTCCCAGAAATATTATGTTTCAACAATCTCCCATGAAGCTGGGTGGCAGTGTGAGCTGTGAGGAGGATGCTATGAGGCAGGATGACTTGGATAGGTTGTGTAAGTGGGCAGATGCATGGCAGATGCATTATAATGTGGATAAATGTGAGGTTATCCACTTTGGTGGCAAGAGCAGGAAGGCAGATTATTACCTGAATGGGGAGGATCTAGTGGGAGGGAGGAACTGAAGGGAATCCACATTCGTCAGGAAATGGTGTTAGGTAAACTGTTGGGACTGAAGGCAGATAAATCCCCAGGGCTGATGGTCTGCATCCCAGAGTACTCAAGGAGGAGGCCCTAGAAATCGTGGATGCATTGGTGATCATTTTCCAATTTTCTATAGACTCTGGATCAGTTCCTGTGGACTGGAGGGTAGCTAATGTAACTCTACTTTTTAAGAAAGGAGGGAGAGAGAAAACAAGGAACTATAGACCAGTTAGCCTTACATCAGTAACGGGGAAGATACTTGAGTCCATAATTAAAGATGTAATAGCAGCGCATTTGGAAAGCAGTGGCAGGATTGGATTTATGAAGGGGAAACCATGCTTCACTAATCTTCTGGAATGTTTTGAGGATGTAACAAGTAGAATGGATAAGGGAGAGCCAGTGGATGTGGTGTATCTGGACTTTCAAAAAGCCTTTGACAAGGTCCCCCACAAGAGATTAGTGTGCAAAATTAGAGCACATGGTATTGGGGGAAGGGTATTGACATGGATAGAGAACGGGTTGGCAGACAGGAAGCAAAGAGTAGGAATTAACGGGCCCTTTTCAGAATGGCAGGCAGTGACTAGTGGGGTGCCGCAAGGTTCGGTGTAGGGACCCCAGTTGTTTACAATATATATTAATGATTTAGACGAGGAAATTAAATATAACATCTCCAAGTTTGCGGATGACAGAAAGCTGGGGGGCAGTGTGAGCTGCGAGGAGGATGCTATAAGGCTGCAGCGTGACTTGGATAGGTTGGCTTAGTGGGCAGAAACATGGCAGATGCAGTATAATGTGGATAAATGTGAGGTCATCCACTTTGGTGGCAAGAACAGGAAGGCAGATTATTATCTGAATGGTGTCAAATTTGGAAATGGGGAGGAGCAACGAGACCTGGGTGTGCTTGTACATCAGTCACTGAAAGCAAGCATGCAGGTGCAGCAGGCAATGAAGAAAACTAATGGCATGTTGACCTTCATTGCGAGAGGATTTGAGTTGAGGAGCAAGGAGGTCCTACTGCAGTTGTACGGGGCTCTGGTGAGACCACACCTGGAGTATTGTATGCAGTTTTGGCATCCTAATTTGAGGAAGGATATTATTGCTATTGAGGGAGTGCAGCTTAGGTTCACCGGGTTAATTCCCAGGATGGCGGGACTGACAGATGATGAAAGAATGGGTCGACTGGGCTTGTATACACTGGAATTGAGAAGGATGAGAGGGGATCTTATAGAAACATGTAAAATTCTTAAAGGATTGGACAGGCTAGATGCAGGAAAAATGGTTCCAATGTTGAGGGAATCCAAAACCAGGGGTCACAGTTTAAGAATAAGTGGTAGGCCATTTAGGTCTGAGATGAGGAAAAACGTTTTCACCCAGAGAGTTGTGAATCTGTGGAATTCTCTGCCAATTCACTGGATGTTTTCAAGAGAGATTTAGATTTAGCTCTTAGGGTGAAAGGAATCAAGGGATATGGGGAAAAAGCAAGATTTTAGATTTTAGATGATCAGCCATGATCATATTGAATGGCGATGCTGGCTCGAAGGGCCGAATGGCCTACCCCTACACCTATTTTCTACGTTTCTATGTTTCTCAGCTATACCCTGAAGACTTTGTCTATTGCAGGTCCCAAACTAGTTTCTCAAGTCCCGGAAAGTTAATGGAGTTCACATTCACTTGATTCAGTGGCAAGATCGTTGTCCATTAAACCAAACTGACCTATGCAACTGAAATATTACAAACGTTACATGAGCATTACAAATCTAACAAGACGTTTCAGCGCCCGGTGCGACTCGGCCGCGGGGACTTCCATCCCCTTGCGGGGACTGTGCGGGTCGGTCGGGGACGAGCTGTCTGTCCGTGGGCGTGGGGAAGAGAGTGGAAGTTTTGTTGCCTCCATCACAGTGCGGGGGTGTTTGGAGTCACTGTGATGGACGTTTGTGTTGGGGTTATGTGTCTTGTGTTCTTTTTTGTGTGTGACTGCTATGTAGTTTCGTTCGGTACCTTGGTACCGAATGACAAATAAAGCTCTGTTGAACTGTTGAACTGTTGAAAACATTTTGAATTTTATATATTAGGTGACTTGAAGTTCATAGGGTAGAGCATATTTTCTGAAATATTAAATTGACAAAGGGTGACATTCAAAAACGTTTTTCTTTCCAAGGGTGTGTATGGACCACAAGCCTATATCGCAACGCAGGGCCCTTTACCTCACACCGTGCTGGACTTCTGGAGAATGCTGTGGGAGTATAATGTTATCGTAAGCTTTTTTTATTTCTTCAAACAAAGATTTGATATGAACCCTGCCTAGTACATTTGAGCCAAGTAAAATATCCTCTCTGAACAACTCTCAACCAAAGGAAAATATTGTGGATGGCGAGATCTGAATTAAAATCCAAACATTGAAACGGGTCGGCAGGTCATGCAGCATGTGGAGAATGAAACCCTATTAAGATCATTCACCTTTTATACTTATTAGCCATAAGTTAACGATGTAGCAAATTTTGAATGTGAGTTGCAATATTTAATTTATTTTTCATTTTTACTAATTCCCTTGGAGGTTCCCCAGTTTTAATTCAATGCAAATGACTGTGGGGGAAACCACATCAGTAAGTGGTAAGGGGCCAGTCATATTGGCTTGGATTGGAAATCACATTTGCTTCAAATTGGTTCAGGATGAGCGATTTCCTTCCCTGAAGAATACTTGAGAATCTTGGTTTTATGACAGTTTAACAACATTATTATTATTTTCACTATTTTCATCTTTTTAACGAACTCAATTCAATTTCACAAATTGCCACAGTGTGATTTTTAGACGAGAATTCTCAGGAGTACAGTCACCAACAGCCCAAACGTCACCCCTTCCTTCCCTCCAGAGATGCTGTCTGTCCCGCTGAGTTACTCCAGCTTTTTGCGTCTATTTTCGGTTTTAACCAACAGCTGCAGTTCCTTCCTGCCCAGCCCAAATGAAATGTTCTGTAAGAATATGAGGAAGGAGAATGAGAGCAGAACTACTCACATGGACTGATATGATGGACTGAATGTCAAGCTTCTGCACTGTAAGATTCTGATGTCAGCATAATAATTTCATCCCACTGCACTTCTGTAGGGTGTGTGTGTGTGAAACTTCCATAGTCCGTTCTTTTGTAAGATTCCTGGATGGATTATGACATCGGAACTCTTAAGCCAAGTGCACAAAATCAGACCATTCTCTGCTGTCTATGTGATCATTTTCACAGGGTGAATAATCATTATTTTTCAGAGTGACTAAATGACAAGGTGAGAAATCAGTTGAAGTTGTCCTAACCCAGGACATTAGTGGGTAGTGCCATGGAGTGCAAATGTTAGGAACTTGTATGAAATGAGAAGATAGATAGATTCTTGATTAGTACGGGCGTCGGGAGTTGTGGGGAGAAGGCAGGAGAATGGGGTTAGGAGAGAGAGATAGATCAGCCATGATTGAATGGTGGAGTACACTTAATGGGCCGAATGGCCTAATTCTGCTCCTATCACACAACCTTATGACCTTAAATCAATATGGAACACGTTCACCCACATTAAAGTATTGTGTCTGATTTCAGACATGGCACTTTTGCAAGAACGTGGGAGAGTTCAGTTGCAAGGATAAAAGAGTCAAGAGTGTTTTATTGTTACATGTCCCAGATAGAACAGTGAAATTCTTACTTGCAGCAGTGCTTATGGATAGAAAAGAGAAGCATGGATTATTATTCTTCAAACGAGGAAAACTATGAGAAGATTTAAAAGATTACAAAATCACAAAGGGTCTAGATTAGATGTGCAAACATTAACTGCTCCTTTTGGCAGAAGCATCAAAGGACATACTGTAGATTTAAGGTGATAGGCTAAAGAAACAAAAAAAGTCATTAGTAGTTAAATTCAGGAACATATTTTCTGAGAGATAAGTAGAAGCCTCTTGTGATTTTGTGACTATTGAAAATGAATTGGCTGGTTAAGTACTTGAAAGAAAAATAGTTACAGGACTCCAGGGAAAAAGATGATGATTGTGACTAATGGGATTACACAAGCAAAAGACAGTGTGGGATGAATGGCCTTGCCCACGATGTTATGATTCTATGTTTTGTTAAATTGGAACGACTTGTTTTCCCGTGATTCTGTCCCATGCTTCTGATGACGGTTCTTCACCATAATGGTCAAGGAAGGATCCTGAGCATAAATCTTCAAGCACTATGTTGTGACTTGATATTAAACAATCAAGCAATTAAAGTCATTCTTAACCGGTATATTTGAAACTGCTTTTCCTGCTTACTTACATGGGGACCATAGCCACTTTATGATGTTGCCATGCTTGGTGTTATAAATTGTAACTCTCTTTTGTGCTGTGATAAAGAAACTGGCATGACGCTTCATGAAAGGTGTAATTGATGAATCCCCTTTAGATGTTTCCTCCCATTAGAGAGATCAAAGGTAACCAGAAAATATTTCCTCATATAATTGCAAGATGTTACATGAATTAAGGTTGAAGCTCAACATTAGGGACTGTCTCCCTAACATGTTTGCATTCCTTCATTCTATCAGGTAGTTGTTATGGCTTGCCGTGAGTTCGAGATGGGACGGGTAAGTACACAATTGCTTTCATCAAAGGAATTGATATAGTCATTTGAAGAATTAAAAAGGATTTTTTTTTTTTTAACAAGGAAATTTGGCTTAGAATATAAAAACTAGGAGATTATGTTGCAAACTTTACAAAACATGAGTTCGAAGACACTTGGAGTATTGTGTGGTATAGGAATGACATGATTGCTCGGGAGAGAGTGCAGAAGAGATTCCCAAGGATATTACCTGGACTGCAGGGCTTTGGTTATAGGGATCGATTAGATAGACTGGGCATACCTTGATAGATTAGATAGGTTGGGCATACCTTGATAGATTAGATAGGCTGGGCAAACCTTGATAGATTAGATAGGCTGGGCATACCTTGATAGATTAGATAGGTTGGGCATACCTTGATAGATTAGATAGGCTGGGCATACCTTGATAGATTAGATAGGCTGGGCATACCTTGATAGATTAGATAGGCTGGGCATACCTTGATAGATTAGATAGGCTGGGCGAACCTTGATAGATTAGATAGGCTGGGCGTACCTTGATAGATTAGATAGGCTGGGCATACCTTGATAGATTAGATAGGCTGGGCATACCTTGATAGATTAGATAGGCTGGGCAAACCTTGATAGATTAGATAGGCTGGGCGTACCTTGATAGGTTAGATAGGCTGGGCATGGTTTCCTTGCAATGAAGGTGGCCAAGGAGTGTTGGAGGTATATTATAGAGGTATACCTGTTGGAGGTATATTATAAGGCATGGATAGATTTTTTTTTTACAATGGTAGGGATATCAAAAACAAAATGGCATAGGTCTAAGGCATAGGAGAGGAAAGAGTTTTAAAGGTGACCTGAAGGAGAGTTATTTCGCAAAAGTGGTGGATATCTAAAAAAAGCTGCCAGAGGAAGTGGTATAATCAGCCACAATCATTAAACTTTAAGAGCCATTGAGTCAGAGCCTTAATTCAGCAAGGCATGAAGGAAATTGATCTAATGCAGACAAATAAGATGAGTGCAGATGGCTAAGAAAGTTGATATGGACATGTTGGGGCAAATGAATTGTGTCTGTTCTTACAACTCTGACTCTATGAAATTAAGCTGTACCTTTCATGACTTACTGCCACCTCATCCGAGTACACACTTTGGGAAGGACATCAAAAATGTTTTTTAAAAACACTCCTAGAGTGTAGGAGAAATCATCTGGAGATACTAGAGAATTCAGTTTGGTCTCTTTCTGTGCTTTAGGATTCTGAGTTTTGTGTCTCCTTACCTTTCAGAAAAAGTGTGAGCGATATTGGGCCAACCAAGGAGAAGATCCATACTGTACTGGGCCTTTCAGTATTTCTTGTGTGAGTACTTTAACCATGCATCTACAAATAACTCTTCTCCCTATTTAGTGTAGCCTGTATAATCCTTTCAAATACATTTTTGCTGCACAAGTTTGGCTTTTAAAAGAACATGCTGTTTTAGTTAGAGATAGACACAAAATGTTGGAGTAACTCAGCGGGTTAGGCAGCACTTCTGGAGAAAATGGACAAGTGCCATTTTGGGTTGGAATCCTCTTCAGACTGAAGAAGGGTCCCGACCCGAAACGCCACTTGTCCATTTTCTCCAGAGATGCTGCCTGACCCGCTGAGCTACTCCAGCACTTTGTGTCCATCTTTGGTATAAACCAGCATCTGCAGTTACTTTTTATTACATGCTGTTTTTGCGTTCTTTTAAAATGTCCAGGGAAAAACAGTGAAAGTATCTTTCACGTTTGGATCATCAGCCGTTAAAAGTAACAAAGGAAACTGTTCATGTTGTGCTGGAATTTTTTAATTACAGAGTTTGAGTTGCCAATTCTGGTTCAATGCACTTTTGGTGGACTCTTCATATAGTTAATACTGCAAAATAGAATTAGAATAACAGAAGAATAAAAAGTGAGATGCTTTGTGGAAAGAGGAGGGATTAGGGTAAAATTAGACAAACGATCAAGTACCATGGGCTGGATGACTTCTTTCTGGAACAATATATAATTATTGTAACATGTTATTTATAGAACTGTAGAACCTGAGAATCCATTAGAGATATGGGTCAGCTATTGACTGAATAAATTCAGTTAGTAAATTAGAAGATAAAATCAATAACGTTAAATGTAACATAAGAACATGGGAACTCGGAGCAAGGTGAGGCTCTCTGGCCCTTTGATCATGCTCTGCCATAACCTTTGGATCATGGCTGATATACCACCTCAGTGCCATTTCCCTGCATTATCTCTCCATTTCCCTTAATTTCCCTTAATATGCAGAGATGTTTTGAATGAACTCCATGTCTAATCTTCCATAGCCACCCAAGATGTAGAATTACAACGATTTACCATCTCCCTCTTCATCCCAGCCATGAAGAGCCTAATCCTTATTCAGAGAGTGTAACTCCTGTCTCTTCACCCCTCAGAGTAGGTCAAGAGAAGATGTCCATAAGGGTCCTACATTTTCCATTGTTAGTCTTTTCGTTTTTACAATATCAATAGAAGCTCTCACATTATACTATCTTGCCTTTTTTAAAATCAGTTTCTTGGTGCGTTCCTGCTGAGTTTCAAAGTACACCCGATCCTCCAATCCTCCGTTAGTTTTATTAGCCTCTTCCTTTGATTCAACGCTATCCTCATTTATTCTCATCAGCCATGAATGAATCACTTTTCCTTTGAAGATTTGTATGTAACATAATTTTTTTTTGCAGTTTATGTACTATTTCCTTAAATAGAACACACTGCCGTTCCATCACCTGACCTTTAGCACATCTTGCCATTAATCACACACAAACATTTGCTCCTCAGGCCTTCACAGTTTTCTTTGTTAAGATTTAAAACCCTGATTTTGGATTAAACCATATCACTTTCAAACTCATTGCTAAATTCTATCATGTTATAATCACTTTCATGAAAGCCCCTTAACTACAAGATTATGAATTCGCCCTTGGTTATTGGACAAAGATGTAATATTGCCTTCTGGAATTAGTATTGGTTCATTATTGCCATGTTTTCCTAGATACAGTGGAAAATAATTGTGTACAAGTCAGGTAAATTATACCATGCATTATGTAGTGCGATAGAGAAAATAAACAAGAGTGCTGATGTATAGTGTTACCACGACAGAGAAAATGTAGATAAAAAAAATTGCAAAGGCCCCAATGAGGTAGTTTGGAAGATCAGGAATTCATCCTTAACATATGAGAGTATAAGAAAATAACTGCAGATGCTGGTACAAATCGAAGGTATTTATTCACAAAATGCTGGAGTCACTCAGCAGGTCAGGCAGCATCTCAGGAGAGAAGGAATGGGCGACGTTTCGGGTCGAGACCCTTCTTCAGACTGATGTCAGGGGGGCGGGACAAAGGAAGGATATAGGTGGAGACAGGAAGATAGAGGGAGATCTGGGAAGGGGGAGGGGAAGAGAGAACCTCTTTCCTAACCTCTTAAGCTCTACCTACAGGTGGCCATCCCAGGATGTTAAACTCTGATATCCATCTCACTTTACTGGCCATTTAGTTCTGGTTGAAAGAAACTGGTGACCCAACAATCTTGAGGTAGCGGGCATTGGTCAATCATGTGTAGGAAGGAACTGCAGATGCTGGTTTAAACAGAGGATAGACACAAAAAGCTGGAGTAACTCAGCGGGTCAGACAGCATCACTGGAGAGAAGGAATAGGTGACGTTTCGTGTCGAGATTCTTCTGAAGGAGGGTCGTGACCGGAAACGTCACCTATTCCTTCTCTCCAGAGGTGCTGTCTGACCCGCTGAGTTACTCCACCTTTTTGTGTCTATCATTGGTAAATCATTATCAACTTTGCAATGTCTCACTTTAGAATGTCTCTCTCATTCTCCAGGAAAAAGAAGTGGTCAAATCAGAATATATCATCAGAACATTGAAAGTTCATTACCACAATGTGAGTAAAATGATTAAAGATTTGCATCTAATTGTTACCATGAAAGATGTGCGTACTAATCACAGTCAGATCTACTTTAATAACTTCCTCTAACAATTGGCCCCTTAGTTCAACTATCTATCACTTTCAAAAACATTTAATATAACATTAATGTGGGTCCACTGATATAATAGTAAAGAAGCATCTAGTGTCTGCATATGTATCTTCCTCTACAAAATGGTAAACAGTAAAATACTATTTTGATAAAAATGTAACTCACTGAATAGAAAGATCTGAATGATAGGGTGCATGAAGGTTACCAATTTGGAAGAACAGAAGTAAGTATGATTGTCCGCCTTGAAGAAGCCAAGCTTAGGAGATGATTTGATTAGGGTGTTCAAAGTCATGAATAAATGATTAAATAAAGAGAAATTGTTTCCAATTGAAGAAAGTAATATATTTAAGTTGATATCAGAAGAAACTGAGATAACATGGCCAACATTTTGAGTTTTTGTCTGGAACGTGCTGCCAGGTGGTGGAAGCAAATTCAATTGTGACATTCAAATAAGTCGGCACAGTAGCACAGCGGTAGAGTTGCTGCCTTACAGCGCTTGCAGCACCGGAGTCCAGGGTTCGATCCCGACTACGGGAGCTGTCTGTATGAAGTTCGTACATTCTCCCCGTGACCTGCGTGGGTTTTCTCCGAGATCTTCGGTTTCCTCCCACATACCAAAGATGTACAGGTTTGTAGGTTAATTAGCATGGTAAATGTAAAAGTTGTCCCTAGTGTGTGTAGGATAGTGTTAATGTGCGGGGATCGCTGGTCGGCGGTGACCCGGAAGGCCGAAAGGCCTGTTTCCACGCTGTATCTCTAAACTAAAAAAAAACTAAAAGTAGGAGATGTTATCGAAAGAGGGCATGTGGACAGAGCAGGGGAGTGGCACCAGTTCTAGTTTAGTTTAGCTTAGTTCTTCCAAGAGCTGACACAAGAAAGATGAGTCAAATGGCCTCTTTCTATGCGCCATTATCCAATGATTCCTTCTACATTAGCACATGCTGCAGAAAGCTGCAGGGATATTTCAGTCTTTCATCTCGGATAGGAACTTAAGATTCCTATCAAGTGCACACCCAGAAGTTTATAATTAATGAAAATCAAAAAATAACGCGTTGGAAATCTACAAAAAAAATCTGAGAGTGCTGGAAACCCTCAGCAAGTTGGGCGACTACGGAAAGAAAATTAATTAATATTTTAGGACCGAGGCCTTTTGTCAGAACTAAAGTCCTCACTGAATACTAATAAACAAGGGCAGTTTGAGATTTAGGAGGAGGAGGTGTTAGTATTCTTGATATGCATAAATCATCTGGACCTGATGAGATCTATTCCAGGTTATTGAGAGAGACAATAGAGCAGTCTTGAACTACTATCTACCTTAATGGTAACCCTCGGACTATCTTTGATCGGACTTTACTCGTTGTACCTAGCACCAAACATTACTCCCTTATCCTGTAAATGGCTCGATTGTACTCAAGTATTGTCTTTCTACTGACTGGTTAGCACGCAACAAAAGCTTTTCACTGTACCTGTACACGTGACAATACACTAAACTGAACTGAGAATGCATGAGCCTTGACAAAGATCTCTGGGTCTTCTCTCGCCACAGGTGAGGTTGAGGAGGACTGGAGAGTAGCTAATGCTGTTCCTTCCTAAAGAAGAGAAGTAAAAGAAATCCATGGAATTAGAGAATGATGAGCCTCCCACGGGGTGGATGGATTCAAAACTGGTTCACTGATAGAAAACAGAGTGATGTGGAGGAAGGGCAATATTCATGCTGGATGCCTGTGATCATTAGAGTTCTGCAGGTTTATGCGCTAGAACCTCTGCTGTTTGTGATATATACAGTTGCTCCTCGACGTACGATGGGGTTTTTGTTCCGACGAACCCATCATAAATCAAAAATATCGTAAGTC
This sequence comes from Rhinoraja longicauda, assembly GCF_053455715.1. Lineage (NCBI taxonomy): Eukaryota > Metazoa > Chordata > Chondrichthyes > Rajiformes > Arhynchobatidae > Rhinoraja > Rhinoraja longicauda. Next base: position 3,311,290 of record NC_135976.1, read on the forward strand.
GAAAACGCACATCGCTAGCCCAGGAAAAGATCACAATTCAAACTTCGAAGTGCGGTTTCTACTGAATGTATATCACTTTTGCACCATCGTAAAGTCTAAATATCGCACGCCGCCGAAGCATCGTAAGTCGAGGAGCATCTGTAATATAAATAATTTGGACGTAAATGTAGACGGGTTGGATAGTGAGTTTGCAGATGACACCAAGATTGCTGTGGGTGCAGACAGTGAGGAAGACTCAGAGTATCAGCTACAGAAATGAGTGGAGGAATGGCCGATGAAGTGTGAGGTGTTGCACTTTTGGAATTATAATGCAAGGAGAAAATATACGATTACTGGTGTGACCCTTAACTTCATTGAAAGAACAGGTGGGATCTTGGGGTCCAGATCCATAACCCCCTGAAAGTTCCAACACGAGTGGAAGGCGCATGGTTTGCTTGCCTTCATTGGTAGGGGCATCGAGTGTAAGAGTCAGGAAGTCACGATGCAGCTTAATAGGAGATTTGCATGCAATTCTGGTCACATTTGGAGTATTTCCGATCACCCCACTACAGGAAGGAGTTGGAGGCTTTGGAAAGGATACAGAAGAGGTTTACCAGAATGATGCCTGGACTAGGCAGTATTAGCTACAGGAAGAGTTTGGAAAGACACAGATTGTTTTCTCCAGAGAGTGCAGGAGACCTGATAGAAGTATATCAAATTCTGAGAGGCGTAGATAGGGTAGACAGTCAGAACCTTTTTACCAAGATGGATAAATCAAATACTGGAGAGCATAGTTTTAAGTTGAGAGGGGCAAGTTTAAAGGAGATGTGTTGTGGCAAGTTTCTTATGGAGAGGGTGGTGAGTGTCTGGAAGAGGTGGTGGTTGAGGCAGATTCGTTAGTGGCATTTAAGAGACGTTTGGATAGGCTTATGGATGCGCAGGGAATGAATGGAGTTTGGATTTTGTGCAGGCATAAGAGTTGGTCTTGGCATTCACGTTCGGCACAGACAGTGTGCTGTATTGTTCTATGAATGTTCCCAGCATTTTTTTTTTGTGTTTATTTCCGATTACACAGTATTCTGAATCGGAATAATAAAATATTCCGCTCAGGAATAATAAAATATACCAATTATTCGATCAGATCTTCCAATGATTAATCCTTTGTCTTCACCGAGCCTAAATCATGAAACTTGCCCCTTTCACCAGAAGGACTGCAGCAGAACATGAAGGTGACTCCTCAGCATCTTTCCAAGGGCAATTGGAGACTGGCAATGCACGAGTCTTGCCAGTGATAATCAGATCCATGAAATGTAAAAGAAATGGTCACCAACTGAAACACCCCATGCCAGAAACAAATTCCAAATGAAATCTAATTTCCAATGAGAGCCTAATTAATTAATGATGTTAATTAAAGGCAATCTCTCTGCATTTAGACTTTCCTGTTATTTGCCACTGCCTCAAAAAGATAACGGGTCTGTACAATGGAAGTTGGACACAAAATGCTGGAGTAACTCAGTGGGACAAGCAGCATCTCTGGAGAGAAGGAATGGATGACGTTTCAGGTCGAGAAGGAATGGGTGATCTTTCACCCGAACTGAGTTACTCCAGCCTCTTGTGTCTAGCTTCAGTTTAATCCAGCATCTACAGTTCTTTCCTACATATTAGATCTGTATAATGGGTTGTATCTCCACGTTCTACTGGATTTTTCCTTTCATCAGGTGGTAGTTAATAATGAGTCCATGATCTCTGGATTGTTGGACTGGTACCAGAACTACAACTTACTGGAGCAAGAAAGTGGTCTACTAATTGAAGTGTAAATAATTATTCTCGATCTCTGCATATCGAGGTGCAGAGTGTATATGCAGCTCCACTGACAACACTGTAAATGTTTGGTAACGTTTCATTGATGTTTTCAGTTATTTTGCATCCTAATACCATTTCATCACAATGTAGCTTTAGATCCCAGTCACCCATTGCACGAGTAATCAGATTGATGTGGCTGATTGAGCATCTGCATGTGGCTAATTGCACTTCTGATCAGAAGATAAAGACCAATAACAATCACTCTCTTGGTCATGTAGTTTCTACACTTGCTTTGTTCAGGATGTGATTATAAATTTTAATTTCACTTTCTGCCAGGTGGTGAGATAGTGAGATGAAAATCAAGAATGTGTAGGAGAGAACTGCAGATGCTGGTTTAAATCGAAGGTAGACACAAAATGCCTACACAAAATGTAACTCAGCGGGACAGGCAGCATCTCTGGAGAGAGGGAATGGGTGACTTTTCGGGTTAGGACCCTTTTTCAGACAGTTTTTTATTGATGAGTGTGTTTTATTTCATTAATTACAGACTGACAATATATATTTAAGCATATGTGCAATGTGCAGTACATTTACCTGTACTGCATGAGAGGTCATTTTGACTAATTAATGCCTGCAGTAAGTGGACATGACTATTGCCTCAGCTGGAGTTGATCAGCGTATTCTGTTGGACAAACCTTCTTGTGTTGCCACAGAAGGCTGTGGAGACCAAGTCATGGATATTTTTAAGGCAGAGATAGATGGATTCTTGATCAGTACGGGTGTCAGAGGTTACGGGGAGAAGGCAGGAGAATGGGGTTAGGAGGGAGAGATAGATCAGCCACGATTGAATGGCGGAGTAGACCTGATGGGCCGAATGGCCTAATTCTGCTCCTATCACCTATGACCTTCTGGCCTTAAACACTGACACGTTGTGGTTTTATCTGTGGCAGATCGCTCGGACTGTGTATCAACTTCACTACGCCAACTGGCCAGATCATGGAGTCCCATCGTCAATAGATCCCACCTTGGAACTGATCAAAGACATGCGGGATATTCAGCAGCACGATGATGTCCCCATGTGCATTCACTGCAGGTAAGCCAGCAATTACCAAGAGCCCAAAGATTGATTGAAATACCATTATGGGTACCTGCTTTCAAATACATGTCCAAGTCACCATTTTTATAATTGAATGTTGATCCCTAACATCTTGGAGTTTTGAAGGAGAAAAACCCAACAGAGAAAATGTACTCCGTTGGTGATTTTAATTCTCCGCTGTTGCTATTACACAATCTGATGAGCATATCATATCATATCATATCATATACATACAGCCGGATATATTCTATCACTTTTATTCCCATAGGGCTTTAATAAATAAACATTTATTAAAAGATGTTTTAATAAATGTTCAGTACCAATGCAGTTGAGGGAATATTTGACTTGTTCCTGTCTATCTTGTCCCACTTCTCTCAATTTCTCTTTGCCCACCAGACCATCCATTGCTCATTCTGTAGCCCTTTTCAAGTCAATGTCAACCATCTCCTTGAATCACTATGGTTCATGGTGTAAAATTGCTTCCACTTTAGAAGAAGGGAGTTCCCAGGGTTTGGACCCAATAACAATGAAAGAATACCCAGCAACTTTAGATAGTACCTCTCTTTCCCTCCCCCTTCCCAGTTCTCCCTCCATCTTCCTGTCTCCACCTATATCCTTCCTTTGTCCCGCCCCCCTGACATCAGTCTGAAGAAGGGTCCCGACCCGAAACGTCACCCATTCCTTCTCTCCTGAGATGCTGCCTGATCTGCTGAGTTACTCCAGCATTTTGTGAATAAAGGGCTAATTCATAATCTTGTAGTTAAGGGGCTTTCATGAAAGTGATTATAACATGATAGAATTTAGCAATGAGTTTGAAAGTGATATGGTTTAATCCAAAATTAGGGTTTTAAATCTTAACAAAGAAAACTGAAGGCCTGAGGAGCAAATGTTTGTGTGGTTAATGGCAAGATGTGCTGAAGGTCAGGTGATGGAACGGCGGTGTGTTCTATTTAAGGAAATAGTGTTCAGCATGTGTTCATACCAGGATTGTGTGCTGAGGGGAAATTTGGAGGTGATAATGTTTCCGAGTACGTGCGACGTCTCTGACAGCATGGTCGGGGGTAATAAAAAATGTAGCATGAATGAATTTTTTAAAATATTGCTCTCTCACACATGGTTTCGCAATGTACGGGTCATTCACCAGAAAAATGAGAGTATTAATGTGCAAGAAAATCCCTATGAATACACACCATTTGTGACATGCGGAATTTTGGACTGCGTGGGTGTGAGAAGGGGGGAGGAAGTGATTTAAAAATGGCCTGAAACAAGATTTTTTTTTTCTACATTATTCTGGACCCTTGAATGTTTCTTGGAGCTTCTCAATCTTTGGCCCTTCAACAACAGAAAGCAGAATAACAATGTCATCTATTTGGTGATCTTGAGAATGTCCTCCATTTGGTGATCTTGAGAATGTCCTCCATTTGGTGATCTTGAGAAATATTGAGAATGTAATGTGGAGTATTGTGTGCAGTTCCGGTCACTCCATGACTCGAGGGATGTGGAAATTTGAAGTGGGTGCAAAATCGGTTTACCAGAATGCTGCCTGGATTAGAGGGTATTAGTTGTAAGGAGAGTCTTGACAAACTGGATTTTTCCCTCTGGAACGTTACAGGTTGGTTTCGGGGCAGTGGTGTGACCCAATATAAGTGTATAAAATAGGGAGGCATAGATCGGGTAGACGGTCAGAACCTTCTTCCCAGGTGGAAATGTTAAAGACCAGAGGGCAGAGCTTTAAGGTGAGAGGGCCAAAATTTAAAGGAGATGTGCAGGGAAAGTTTTTTTTAACCGAGGGTGGTGGGTGCCTGGAAAGTGCTGCCGAGGGTGGTCATGGAGACAAATATGATAGTGGCTTTCAAGAGGCATTAAAGCAGTATGGTGGCGCAGTGGTAGAGCTACTGCCTTGCAGTGCCAGAGACCTGGGTTTAATCCTGACTACGGGTGCTGTCTGGAGTTTGTACGTTCTCCCGGTGGGTTTGTACGTTCTCCTCCTGCGTGGGTTTTCCCCGGGATCTTCGGTTTCCTCCCACACTCCAAAGGCGTACAGGTTTGTAGGTTAATTGGCTTGGTATTAATGTAAGGTTGTCCCTAGTGTGTATAGAGTGAAGTTAATGTGCGGGGATCGCTGGTTGGTGCGGACCCGGTGGTCCGAAGGGCATGTTTCTGCGCTGTATCTCTAAACTAAAGGCTAAACGACACAAAAAGCTGCAGTAACTCAGCGGGTCAGACAGCATCTCTGGAGAAAAGGAATAGGTGTCAATTCGGGTCGAGACCCTTCTTCAGACAAGGTTTTCAGATGGGCAAGTAGAATGGAGGGAATGGAGGGATGTGGGTCACATGCAGGCAGAGGAGATTAGTTTGACATGACTGCATGTTTGGCTTGGGTCATTTTGGGCCGAAGGGCCGGTTCCAATGCTGTACTGTTCTATGTTAACATTAGCTATTATTTCCATTTTCTTAGAATGAGGCAGAAAGTGTTTGGGGATTTTCCACAATCTCATCGTGGTCAAGTAGCTTCGTAGTCAAGTAGTAATGGCCTTTCCTCCTACAGTGTCTATGCTGGTTACTAAATACCCATCAATAAAAATGTAGTCTTCCAGTTCCTTGTCCCCCATGCCATAGAAACATAGAAAATAGGTGCAGGAGGAGGCCATTTGGCCCTTAGAGCCAGCACCACCATTCATTGTGATCATAGCTGATCATCCACAATCAGTAACCTGTGCCTGCCTTCTCCCCATATCCCTTGATTCCACTAGCCCCTAGAGCTCTATCCAACTCTCTTTTAAATTCATCCAGTGAATTGGCCTTCACTGCCTTCTGTGGCAGAGAATTCCACAAATTCACAACTCACTGGATGAAAAGTTTCTTCTCACCTCAGTTTTATGAGGCCATTAAATGGCATTTCATTGAAAGTGTTCATGTAAATACATCTTGTATTTTGTGAGACTGCCTGACTCCACCACACCCTTGGGCAATGCATTGCAGATTTTAACAATCCCCGAATGAAAATAATTTCCACAAATCCCTTCTTGGACGTGGATACTGCTGCAAAAACTACTTTTTCTATGTCCCTTATTATGTTATATACCTCAGGCAGGTACCCTACCCCTGACACTTCATCCTTCCACACTCCTAGGCAAAGAAACCAACATAGTCTCTCCTCACAGCTGAAACTCTCCATCCCAGGCAACATCCATAATATTTTACCTTTTGGAACATTTTCCCTTGTGGAATCTTGTCGGAAGCCGTGTTGAAGTCCATGCACACTACTCCAGTCCCACCATCCTTGTCAACATACTTCTTTGACAAAATGCATCAAATTAGTCAAACAGAGCATGCCTCAGCAAAGCCATGCTGTCTATCCTTGCCTCTCCAAGTACAACTCATTTCCTGTGCCTCAGAAATGTTTCCAATAATTCCCCTATCATTCTTTGATCCACTGACCTGCATTTACCTGACTTATCCCCGCTGTACATCTTGATTTCAGAGGTGCACAAGGTCTTGGAACAAAAGGGAAAACATTCAACCAATTAAACCCAAACTCTGTTCTTTTGTCATGACTCTGCATTTATTTTGCTTTGCAAACCAATCCAATGGGTAGTTGCTATTGGATGGGCTTTGTGTACGGCACATTCCTTGCAGGTGAGTATTGAGGACAAAAGAGAATTTGGAGTTCAAAAGGAATGAGGGAAATGTTTTTTTTTGAGGTGTAGTTTTGGAGGAACAGCAAAGAGGAAGGCAACACTCTTGGGAGTTGGGGAGGAGGAAGAGGAGGAGGAAGGGGGATGAGGAAAGTTGGAAGACGGGAAAGATTGGTAATCCATGTTGGCTCTTGGCGTTATCTTTCATGTTCCCCTTTGGTCTCACACCCTCCCTCTGTACACAATCTCTTCCTGTCGACCATCCTTTCAACTCTGTACATTTCTTCGAATCAAACATCTTTCATGCAAATTTTGTCTGATAACACTCACGGCCTTCACTTTGGGCCCTATTACCACATGTACGCAGCTATAAAATGCATATTGTTGTTGCAAAGACTAAAAATGAAAGATTAGACAATTCGCTTTGCCTTCTATTCCAATCTGTGCTGGCCACAGTTGCCTTTCTTGACAATGTGTTGAAATCCTGGAGTGTGACATGGACTTACAAGTAAAGAGGGTGTCTTGTTAGCATGGGCAACTTGGGCCAAAGGGCATTTCCATGTCTCCATGCTATATGACTCTACGAAATGCTAATACTAAAATCAAACTCAAACATGACTAACAGCCCAATTTGTTTACAGGATCGAAATATTGGGCTGTTAAAGATTTCAAATTTTGAGGGAATAATAATGTTCTTAGTTTAGTTTAGCGATACAGCATGGAAAAGGGCACTTCGGCTCACCAAGTCCGCATCGACCAACGATCCCCGCACATTAATACTATTCTAAACGCACTCGGAATGATTTTTACATTTATACCAAGTCAATTAACTTACAAACTGTATGTCTTTGGAGTGTGAGAGGAAAACGATGATCTCGGAGAAAACCCACGCATGTCACGGGGATAGGCACAATAAGCTGGAATAACTCAGTGGGACTGGCAGCATCTCTGGAGAGAAGGAATGGGTGACGTTTTGGGTCGAGACCCTTCTTCAGACTGGTTAGGGATAAGGGAAACGAAAGATATAGACGGTGATGTGGAGAGATAAAGAACAATGAATGAAAGACATGCAAAAAGTAACGATGATAAAGGAAACAGGCCATTGTAAGCTGTTTAATGGTTGAAAATGAGAAGCTAGTGTGACTTGGGTGGGGGAGGGATGGAGAGAGAGGGAATGCCAAGGCTACCTGAAGTGAGAGAAATCAATATTCATACCACTGGACTGTAAGCTGCCCAAGTGAAATATGAGATGCTGTTCCTCCAATTTGCGTTTAGCCTCACTCTGACAATGGAAGATACCGAGGACAGAAAGGTCAATGTGGGAATGGGAAGGGGAATTAAAGTGTCCAGCAACCGGGAGATCAGGTTGGTTCACACGGGCTAAGCGAAGGTGTTTCAGCGAAACGATCGCCCAGTCTGCGTTTGGTCTTGTTGATGTATAAGAGTCCACATCTTGAACAACGGATACAGTAGATGAGATTGGAGGAGATGCAAGTGAACCTCTGCCTCACCTGAAAGGACTGTCGGGGTCCCTGGACAGAGTCGAGGGAGGAGGTAAAGCAACAGGTGCTGCATCTACTGCGGTTGCAGGGGGAGGTACCTGGGGAGGGGGTGGTTTTGGTGGGAAGGGATGAGTTAACCAGGGAATTGTGGAAGGAACAGTCTCTGCGGAAGGCGGAAAGGGGTGGAGATGGGAAGATGTGACTAGTTGTGGGATCCCGTTGGAGTTGGCGGAAATTTTGGAGGATTGTGATGTAAACGATGGCTGATGGGGTGGAAGGTAAGGACTAGGGGGACTCTGTCTCTGTTGTGACGAGGGGGAGCAAGGGCGGAGCTGCGGGGTACCGAGGAGACACGAGTGAGGGCCACATCTATGATGGGAGAGGAGAACCCCCGTTCCCCAAAGAATGAGGATATCTCGGATGTCCTGGTATGGAACACCCCATCTTGGACGCAGATGCGGTGTAGACGGGGGATTTGGGATAAGGGGGTAGAGTCTTTGCAGGAAGCAGGGTGGGAATAAGTGTAGTCGAGATAGTTGTGGGAGTCATTAGGTTTGTAATAGATGTCAGTCAATTGTCCATTTCTGGTGCGATCAAGAAAGGGGAGGGAGGTGTCGGAGATTGTCCAAGTAAATTTGAGTGCAAGACGAAAATTGGTGGTGAAGTTGATGAAGTCCATGAGTTCTGCATGGGTGCAGGAGGTAGCACTAATGCAGTCATCAATATAACGGAAATAGAGTTCGGGGATAGGGCCAGTGTTCGCCTTTCGTCACGGGGAGAACACACAAACTCCGTACAGACAGCACCCGTAGTCAGGATCGAACTCGGGTCTCCGATGCTGCAAGCGCAGTAAGGCAGCAACTCTACCGCTGCGCCACCGTGCCGCTTTTCTTACTGACTGAGATTGGCTATCATGCTATCTCGATAAAGAATGCTTGATTTTTCATTACATTCTCTCCTGACGTCCACCTCTGACTCTCCTTTACATTGCAGTGCTGGTTGTGGACGGACGGGTGTGATATGTGCCATTGATTACACATGGAAGCTGCTCAGGGATGGGGTAATTTTCATTCTATTTACATTCACAATGTCTCATTTAAACAATTTCTGCATCGCAACAGGGAACTGAGAGGTCTAAAAATGCCCTCGCCTAAAATATCTTGCTGCTATTCTAGTGGCAATAGAAATATCTGAAGCATTTATTAAATTAGTAAACAGATTTATTAAAATAGTAGGTATAGATATTTCAAATGTGTTGCTGTTATCACACAGTCAGTTATATACTTGCCCTATGCTTTTTAACCAATGAATCAGGAACAGTACAATGACAAAAAAATTGTTATTTAGAATTAAAGGATGTTCTTTTAGGAAGGAGATGAGGAGAAATTTCTTTAGTCAGAGGGTGGTAAGTCTGTGGAATTCTTTGCCACAGAAGGCTGTAGAGACCAAGTCAGTGGATATATTTAAGGCAGAGATAAATAGATTCTTGATTAATATGGGTGCCAGAGGTTATGGGGAGAAGGCAGGAGAATGGGGCTAGGAGGGAGAGATAGATCAGCCATGATTGAATGGCGGAGTTGACTTGATTGGCCGAATGGCCTAATTCTCCTTCTATTCTTTATGACCTCATGGTAGCTCAAGCAGTGAATCACACTCAATTCTTCACCTCAATTCCATGGAATTATAAATATTCTCACCTGGTCATTGTGTTTTTGTTCTTTCCCTCCCCTCAAAGCAATAATAATATTTAACATCTTCTACTGTTTATGCACCAACATTGAACTTGTGACTCGCCTGAAGCAAGTTAATGCATAATGCAAAGATCTGCACCAGATGGGCACGGTCATTTTTACCATGGCAAATACACAATGGAGTTGGTTCTATAAAGACCCGAGCAGTTCATTCAGTGTTTGATGCTCGCTGGCTCGATCTTTGCAGGTAGTAAAAGTTGTTTGTATAGTTAGTGTATGTCGGAGGTTGAAGGGAGACTTGATAGAATTATATAAAATTGTGAGAGGTGTAGATGGGGCAGACAGTCAGAACCTTTTTCCCAGGGTGGACATGTCCAACACCAGAGGGCATGGCTATAAGGTGAGAGGGGAAAGCTTAATGAAGGTGTGCAACCTCTGACGTTCCAGAGAACACGATACAAGTCTACCCAGCCTCTCGCTGCAGCTAAAACCCTCTAATCCAGGCAGCATTTCTTAGAACTGAGATGAGGAAAAACTTTTTCTTAGAACTGAGATGAGGAAAAACCTTTTCAGTCAGAGAGTTGTGAATCTGTGGAATTCTCTGCCTCAGAAGGCAGTGGAGGCCAATTCTCTGAATGCATTCAAGAGAGAGCTAGATAGAGCTCTTAAGGATAGCGGAGTCGGGGGCTATGGTGAGAAGGCAGGAACGGGGTACTGATTGAGAATGATCAGCCATGATCACATTGAATGGCGGTGCTAGCTCGAAGGGCCGAATGGCCTCCTCCTGCACCTATTATCTATTGTCTATTGTCATTCTGGTGAACCTCCTCCGCATCCTCTCCAAAGCCTCGACATCTTTCCTGTGTTGGGGTGAGCAGAACTGCACACAATACTCCAAATACGGCCTCATCAAAGTCCTATAGAACTGCAGCATGACTTCCTGATGTTTATATTCAATGCCCCTTGCTATGAAAGCAAGCGCACCATATACCTCATTTACTACCTTATCTACTTGTGCTGCCACATCCTGTGAGCTCTGAACTTGAACTCCATCACCCCTCTGCACATCACTGCTGTAAAGGGTCCTGCCATTAACTGTATACTTTCCCCTTACATTCAACCCCCCAAAGTGCATCACTTCACACTTGCTTCGGTTAAACTCCATCTGCCATTTTGCTGCCCATTAATGCATCTGATCTATATCACGCTGTATCTTCTGATAACTTTTCTCACTGCCTGCAATTCTTCCAATTGTTGTGTTGTAAGCAAACTTACTCACCAACCCATCTACGTTTATTTCCAGGCCATTTAGACGTATATTACATTCAGCAGAGGTTTCCCCAACATCTTTTCCACATATAGTTTTCCAAAAAAGTCATGTCGGATATGGTCCACAGTTTACATCACTTAGGTTTGAATGATTTCCGAAGGGCAGTGCAGTAAAGTACCATTTTGTATCTCAAACAGCAAACGGGAAAGGTCCATTCACAAAGGAGAGATTGAAGGAAAAGACCATGGATAACAAATCAAACATAGGAAAGAACAGGCCATTCAGCCCACAATATCTGTACCAAACATGATAGCAAGCCCGTCTCTTATCTACCTGCTCATAATCCATATCCTTCCATTCTTGTATGTCTGGGGTCCATACGCTCCACAGCAAGGTTCTGCCAGGTAGGCTGCTCTGGAGGGTTAGTTTACGTGGAATCTGTAGGGAGAGCCAACTAACTGGTGACAGAATTGATTTCATGGTAGGAAGCAGAGTGTAGTGGTAATTAGGCTGTCAGATTGGAGACCTGTGACTATTGATGTGCCTCAGGATATCTTGCTGTTTGTCTTCTATATCAACAAATTGGGTTTTCTTTCTCGTGCGTCAAATTAAACATTTGTATTTATGTTTACAGATAATCCCAGACAATTTCAATATTTACAACCTGATTCAAGAAATGAGAACACAGAGACCATCAGTTGTGCAAACCAAGGTATGGGTGGTGCTTTGAAGAATGTCTAAAGACTGGGGGAACATGTAATGTTAGCAATCTCCAAAAGTACAATCCGACTAAAATATCCTGTCTTTTAATCAATAAGACTTTTTAATTTATTTTTTATTTGAATTTGCATATTTCATACTGTATGGATTCCACACTTTTAAGTATTGATAATCTCATAGAAAACCTTATAAATACTAATGCATATCAATCTGAAGAAGGGTCTCAACCTGAAACGTCACCCATTCGTTCTCTTCCGAGCTGCTGCCTGTCCCGCTGAGTTACTCCAGCATTTTGTGTCTATCTTCAATGCATATCTGGAGTTCCTTTGAACTTGCTCAGAATAAAAAGACGTACCTTTAGGAAGGAGATGAGGAGGAATTTCTTTAGTCAGAGGGTGGTAAATCTGTGGAATTATTTGCCATAAAAGGCTGTGGAGGCCGTCAATGGATATTTTTAAGGTGGAAATAGATAGATTCTTGATTAATACGGGTGTCAGGGGTTATGGGGAGAAGGCAGGAGAATGGGTTTAGAAGAGAGAGAGATAGATCAGATTGAACAGCATAGTAGACGATGGGCCGAAAGGCCTAATCTGCTCCTATCACTTGTGAGTAACATATTTAGATTTCAAAAACGTACTTGGCAAGATGACGCCATGCAGGGGATTTTGCAAACTTTAAAAACCCATAGTTATAAGAGGAAGTATGATTGGAATCGATTGAAAACCTGCTTTCTCATAGAAAACAGGGAGTTGGAATAAATGGGTCATTTTCAGATTGGAAGGAGGTAACCAACAATTGTAGGGACCAGCAAATGTTCACTATTTACATTGGCCTGGGGGAAGGAACAGTTTATAAGGTTTTCAAATGCGCCGATTATACAAAAATAGCTGTGATGAGGATACTGTGATTCTGCAAAAGGAAATAGATAGATTGAGCGAGTGGGCAAAACTCTGGGAAATGGCATTTACATTTGGGGAAAGTGGGAGGCTTGCACCAGTAAAAGAAATCAAAAGGCAGGTTATTATCTGAATAGAGCGAGAGACTGAACACGAGTAAAACACATAGGGATCGAGGTGTTCCAATGCACAGATCACAACATGTTAGTGGGCCTGTCCAGCAAGTAGTTAGGAAGGCAAACATCATTTTGGCCTTCATTGCAAAGGGTTTTTGTTGCAATTGTACAAGGTGTTGTTGAGGCCTCACCTGGAACACTGTGTAGAGTCCTAGTCGCCTTATATAAAAAGCAATAGGAGGCTGTACAAAAAAGATTCACCCGGCTAATTCTTGCGATGAGAGGGTTGGCATTCCAAGAGAAGCCTAAACATTTGAGCATGTGTTTCCTGGCCTTCCTCCATCTTATTGAAACGTTCAAGATCCTGAGGAGTCTTGACAGCATTGACATTTGAATGTTTTTTAAGAATAGGAGATTGTCAAACAAAGAGACATACCTATAAAATCAGGGCTAAGGTAAGTAGAAATTTCTTCTCACAGAGCGTGGTGGATCTCTGGCATTCTCTGCGCTGGCACAAGGTGGAAGCTGGATCATTAGAAGTACTGGATGGAGGTGCAGGTAGATATATTTGATGGATCAAGGAGAAGAAGAGGAGGAGGGGAAGATGAAGAAGTGGCACTAAAGGGGAACTGAGGCCAACATAGATCAGCTGCAATCAAATGTATTGGTTGGGGCAGGCTTGTGAAGGGCCTGATGGAATACTCCTGCTCATATTTCCTGGTGAATCTTGTGACATAAAATAGCAACATTCCAACCCAGGAGAGTCGCTGATGCATGCTGCAGGAGAAAGTTAATACATACTGAATACAGCTCTTAAGGATAGCTCTTAAGGATAGAGCTCTTAAGGATAGCGGAGTCAGGGGGTATGGGGAGAAAGCAGTAACGGGGTACTGATTGAGAATGATCAGCCATGATCACATTGAATGGCGGTGCTGGCTCGAAGGGCCGAATGGCCTACTCCTGCACCTATTGTCTATTGTCTATTGTCTACTGGCAGCTTCAGAAGTAGATTGTTTTTCATTCTGTTGAGGGCAGGTTTTGATCTTTAGCTCTGGCTGTCATAAGTAATAGGAGCAGAATTAGGCCATTCGGCCCATCAAGTCTACTCCGCCATCAATCATGGCTGATCTATCTCTCCATCCTAACCCCATTCGCCTGCCTTCTCCCCATAAGGCCTGAATAATCAAGAATCTATCTATCTCTGCCTTAAAATATATCCACTGACTTAACCTCCACAGCCTTCTGTGACAAAGAATTCCAGAAGATTCACCTCCCTCTGACTAAAGAAATGCCTTCTCATCTCCTTCATAAAGGACCGTCCTTTAATTCTGAGGCTATGACCTCTAGTCCTAGACTCTCCCACTAGTGGAAACATCCAGCGCAGAAGGAGAGGACTTTCATCAAAATCAGCACTAATCTGTTTTCATTCTATTTCCTGTGCTTTCTTTATTTCCTTATTACTTTCGCATCGTCCTTTCTGTGTTTGCCTTTTAATGCGTTATTTTCTCTCCCTCTCTGCTTCTTGCTCTCTCTGTCGGAAAACCTCCCAATTTGTTTCTGTTGAATTGGTTTTGAGTTTGGTCAACTGCCAGCTCTTTATGACATGTGGAAAGCGCTCAGTACTCGTCTGTCTGCTGGAGGTTTGTGCTTGTGGTGCGAATGAAACCTCCTTCTGACGTCTTTGTTAACATTTCCCTTCTCAGCTCATTGGTGGGACGTTTCAAAGATATTGCGAGGGGAAGTAGCACAGATATTGATGCTGGTGCCGTGTACCTTGATGGGTCAAACCCTGCTTTAAAAAGGCTTGTTGCATGAAACAAAACTTCAGTTTCTCGAGTTTTGAGCGAAACTGTTTAACTTGTGCACTTCCTGGCCTTATCTACAAAGAGATCTGGTTAAACAGTGCCACCACTGCAGACTTCAGCCGAGTAGGGCTTGGCTTGGCCTGCAAGAGTGGTCAGACCTTCCCCTCTGTGAAAACTCAGGAACTTTGACGGTTACTATCTGTTGAGTTGAATTAGATTCAACCACAGCAATCTTGGACATGGGAAGTGGTGAGGGGTGGGGTGGGGGGGGGGGGGTTGTGGGGGGAACATAAGAAATAGGAGCAGTAGGAGATTATAAGAGTCCTTAAGCTGCCTTTCCAAACAAGAATATAATGATTGATCTGATGCTTGCACCTGACCCCATACAGTCCAAAATGTGTCTTCCTCAATCCTACTTCTGATGAGTCAGCATCCACACTCTGATCTGAATGTCCTCCTGATTGCATTTTCTCTTTGTATGCTTCGTTGTCATCTTCCCCTTGCTAACAATGATCTATTCTCTATTTCCCTGGATCTTCGTCCCCTTTGGTCTCTTGTTTTCACACCTTACCCTTCCATATCACTGTGTTCCCCTCTCACTTGATTCTCAGTCTGAAGAAGGGTCTCGACACGAAACGTCACCCATTCCTTCTCTCCAGAGATGCTGCCTGACCTGCTGAGTTACTCCAGCATTTTGTGTCTGTCTTTGGCGTAAACCAGCATCTGCAGTTCCTTCATACACACTTTGCATATAGGGTTCCCAAGATTAACAACTCTCTGGGTGGGAAAAAAAATCCTACTAGAGTTAAATGGGCATTCCAGAGTCTGTTTCCCTTATCCCATTATCCCATCCTTGCCAAACCCCAAGGACTTCAATAAGATCACTTCAAATTTTTCGAGTGATGAAAGATCCAATCTACCCATTCTTTTCTCATAAGACAACATACCACAATAAGACAACACCATTCACCCCAGAGAGACACTAACTATATGCAGTATTCCAGATGTTGTGGCATCAAAGCACTGTGCAGCTGTAGCAAGTAAGCCATAGTACTCCTGGAAGGACTCCAGGTAGATCATGACTGATATGCACCTAGGCTCCATTTACTCACCTTAGATGTTTTCCTGGATTCCCTTAAGCAGAAAAAATCTCTGCCTTGAACCCAGTAGTGTAACCAGATGCATAGGAATATAGTGAGGTATGTATAGGAATAAGCAATTCATTCAGCAAAGATAGACACATAAAGCTGGGACAGGCAGCATCTCTGGAGAGAAGGAACGGGTGACGTTTCTGAAGACCTTTCTTCAGACGTAAGAATAAGGACCAGCTCTGCTAGGCGGAGGAGAGTGTTGGTAGTGGGAAATTGGCTCGTTCTGCAATCGAGGTTCTGTCTACTGAACAGATGGTAACTTGACCAAGAGCGTCCGCATCTAATTACTGAAAGTCTGTTGTCTTTTTCATTGCAGGAACAGTATGAGTTGGTCTACAGAGCAGTCAGCATTCTGTTTGAGAAGCAGTTAGAAGTCATAAACACCAATCCAGGATTCAGTATCGATGAGGTGATCTTCCTTTACTCTGTGTTTCGGTGATAAATGTTTTTGACATGTTCTTTTTCCCCAAATAAAGTCGGCTAATTCTTGGTGGATTGAATTACTTTGAATTGACGTCCGACCATCAATTAAATTTCTTGACAAGGTCTCTGAGCCCTTCATCAGCGCTGTATCACTGAACTTAAATTTGATAGTGGTCTATAATGCTCAGAAATCCTGCATTAATATCAGTTACTAAGTTGTTATTCATAGCATCTTAGCCACTCACCTGTTCTACCTTGTTAATGGCCATTGATTGAACAAACATAATGAAATAACTTAACTTGTATGGATGTAGCATTTTTAATGTAAAGTCTCGAGTCACGTAATAGGGCCATAATTTGACTTTGAGCCACATAAGAGGAAATTAAAAGAGGAAGGATAGATGGGTTTTCAGGAGAAGTGGGGAGATTTGGGGAAGGAATTCTGGACAGGGCTTCAGCCACCATAGGCACAGCCACCAAAAGAGGCCAAAAACAGGAAAGACTGAAAGGCTACAGGTGGAGTCGTGCAAACGTGTCTGAAGCAGATAGTATTAAACTCCAGAAATTAACCATCTACAGACCACGGACAGCGAGGCAAATCTTCAAGTTAAATGGTACTGTACCAAGAGACAAAGAATGTCAGAGAGCAGAGGGATAGTGGGTGAACAGGAACAGGTATCAGCTAGAAGATGGGCAGCCAGCAAGGATATGGATGATTTCAATTTTATGGAGAGTGAAATGGATGAGCACTCCCAGAAAACATTTAGAATAGTCTCTCTTTAATACTGTCTGTCCCATTGTACAATTAAGCCCTTCAAACCCATCTATATTCACACAGCATGGAAACAGGCCCTTCAGCCCAACTTGCCATTGTGCACCAAGGTGCCCCATCTACACAAGTCCCACATGCCTTTATTTCACCCATACCCCTCTAAACTTTTCCGATCCGTGTACCTGTCCAAATGTCTTTTAAATGTTGCTATAGTACGTGCCTCCTTTCTTATGCTGTTCATAGTTCAAAGTTGAGTCTTAATTTATCTTCTTAGAACGGCACACTCAAAGCTGAGTTTGCCGATGCAGGCAGTTTGAAAGAATTATCAAAGAGGCCAGTCCAACTTTATTCCAATAACATTTTCCCTTTCAAGCACCCATCCAACTCCCTTTTGAAAAATGTTATTTCATCTGCAAAATGTTTCACATCTCAACAACATGCTACATGAAGATATTTCTCCGTTTCATTTTTTCTGCTGACTAAATCAAATTTATTTCATCGAACTACTGACCGTACTAGCAGCGGAACTGGTTTCTCCTTAAGTACTCAGTCTAAGCACTCTCATAGCCTTGAATAATGTAAAAATGTATCCTTAGCTTTTCCTACTCCACTGCAAACTAATCCCATTGAGTTAGAATGCAGTTTATGTGATAATAGTTGTCAAAGTGAATTACAAAGCAAAGAATTGCTCAGTTAAAAAAGTTGTGCGAATTAATCGGAGAGATTTGTGGGGCTCATGATGGAGGGTGGACAGGCAAATGTGGAGCAGGGTAGACTTGTAGCAGGAAAGAACTGCAGATGCTGGTTTAGATTGAAGGTAGACACAAAATGCTGGAGTAACTCAGCGGGTCAGGCAGCATCTCTGGAGAGAAGGAATGGGTGACGTTTCGGGTCACACATTCCTTCTCTCCAGAAATGCTGCCTGAGTTACTCCAGCATTTTGTGTCTGCCTTAGACTTGTCTGTTTAGATGGTGGAGAAAGGATTTGCAGTGAAATGCTACATCCATTAATGGCCAGTCAGCAACTGTGTGAAGGAGCACCACTAACAATGTGCTAGTTTGGTTATTTATGGAATGCTCTGTAGTTGTCAACTTCCTCCTCTTCGGAGCTACTGTGGAACAGCACAGAAGGCCTGTGGTTTCTGCACTGTACGAGCCTGCGATGATTGGAAGCTCTGAACACAACCGGATGTGGTCAAACAGATGGTGAGAAAACAGCCAGCTCTGCTAGAGAAACAGCCACAAGCCCAAAGTGGGGCCTCTTATGTTTTAACCAAAAAAAAATTAAGTGACTCTCTCATTAAAAACTGTATTCAATATTGTCCTGCTGCTCGTCAAGGTTCAAGCTTGAACACTGGACTGTTGAGGGGAGGAGATGACTTCTGGCAGTGAATGGAAAAAAAAATGCAGATACTGGTATAAATCAAAGAATGCTGGAGTAACTCAGCGGGTCGGGCAGCATCTCGACCCGAAACGTCACCCATTCCTTCTCTCCAGAGATGCTGCCTGGCCCACTGAGTTACTCCAGCATTTTTTTGTCTACCTGCCAGTGAAGGAACACTTATTGGTTGCAGATACGGATGTCATTATCAGGAATCTCTAGAAGCTAAAGAATAAACTGTGGGACCTCGGGAAAAAAACAAAGACATTGAAACAGGTTTCCAATTTCATTTTTTGAGCATTTTCGGGGAAAAGAGGACAAAAGAGATGTAACTGATTGAAGAAAACTCCAATCAGGGAACGAGTGTGTTTGCTTCAATGATGATGTACAATGAAATGAATGAATTAATAGGTTTATTGGCCAAGTATGTACATATACAAGGAATGTGCCTTGGTGCTCCGCTCACAAATGACAAAACAAACATACAGTGAACAATTAAGAATAAAGCATAACCACATCAGAACAATAAGGATACAACATTACGGTCTAAACATGTGGGTGAAAATAAACCAGAGCAAAAAAGAGACAACAGACTTTGGTTATTGAGTAGAACTACCAATGGCAGTAGGTAGGATGGAGGCATGACAGTTGGTGGTGGGTCTTTTGGGAAAGCATTCTAAGAAATTTGGCAACCCTCGTGCTGAGATTTACTCCAGCCCAACACGTAGTGATGCTCATAGAATCACCAAGACATAGAAGCATACAGCATAGGAGTAGGCCCTTCATCTTAACTCGTCCATGCTGACCGAGATGCCCATCTATGCTAGTCCCATGTGCTTGCATTTGACGCATGTCACTTCGCAAGTTTGTTTGCATTTGACGCAAACTTTCCTATCCATGTACTTGTCCAAATGTCTTTTAATTGTTGCTGTTGTGGCTTCCTCAACCACTTCCTCTGGTCGCTCGTTCCCATATACCCACTACTTTGTGTAATCAAAAAGTTGACCTTCGGATTCCTATTACATTTTCCCTTCCCACCTTAAACATAAACCCTCTAATTCCTGACTCCCCAACACCGAGAAAAAAGACTATGTGAATTCACCCTATCTGTACACCTCATGATTATATACACCCCCATAAGATCATCAGTCTTCTACACTGCAAACAATGCAATCGGAGTCTGCCCAACTTCTCCTTATTACCCAGTTCCTGGAGTCCTGACAACATTCTTGTAAATCTTCTCTGTACTTACTCCAGCTTAATGAAGTAGGGTCTCGACCCGAAACGTCACCCATTCCCTCTCTCCTAGATGCTGCCTGACCTGCTGAGTTACTCCAGCATTTTGTGATACCAGCTTAATGACATCTTTCCTTTCGCAGGGTGACCAATACTCCCAAGTGCAGCCACACGTTTAGTAACTGTACAACTGGCCTCAAGGCACCAATCGCACAACTGTAATACCATGTCCCAATGTCTGTAGTCAGTGCCCTTACTAATACAGGTCAGCCTGCCAAAAGCCTCTTCACAACCCTGTTCACCTTTGACCCCACTTTCAAGGAACTAGGTCACTGTATTCCAATGTCCTGCTGTTCTATAACACTCCCCAAGCCCTTATCATTCACTGGAACAATGAATTGGTTACTGTAACTGGTTGCAGTAAAATGCAACACCTCACACTTATCTGTATTAAAATTTATTTGCCAGTCCTCTGCCCACTTACCAAACTGACCAGGATCCTACGATACCGTATGTCTTTGGAGTATCGTGGCAGATTCAATCTTGGCCGCAGCACGACTTTCCCACTCTGTCCCCATATCCTCTGACTGCCCTGTGGATAAAGAATCTGTCATGCCTGCCTTTATTGTAGCCAATGACTCTGCCTTCACACCACTCTGGGGCAAAGAATTCCAACACAGCCTTCTGTAGGGAAGAATTCTTCCACATCTGATCTGTAATGTCCAACCCTTTACTCTGAAAAATGTGCCTCCCAGTTCTTTATGTTTCATAGAAGATAGACACAAAATGCTGGAGTGGGACAGGCAGCATTTCTGGAGAGAAGGAATGGGTGACATTTGCACGTGACAGCTTGTTAGCTTGACGGTATTAGTCCGCCTTGTCACCCATGTAAGGTGGAGGTTGAGAGCCTCTCGACATCAGGTCACCTGATGTCACCCGATAAGGACCAAACTATATATGGATCGGACAGGGATAAAACTGCAACCAGTTTGGGCTCAGCTTGGGCCTAGAACAGCTACAGTAAGATCAGGCCACAGCTTTCTGACTTGTTTAGAACAATTCTTCATTCCAATCCCTTATATGAATATAAACATGTTCCTCTAAAGTGGTGGCAGTGCAGCTCTGACTATTTAACCTTTATTTTTTATACATTGGCTGCTCTAATGAGTATATCATAAGGACACACTGGTAGTAGGCCTACTTCTATGTGGTAAAATTATTTTGAGTAATATATAACATTGGCCACTATAAATTGCCTGTAATGTTAAGGTGAATAGTAGGATCTGGGGAGATGTTGATGGGAATGTGGGAGAATATACACCGAGCAGCCAAAACATTATGACCTGATGAGCCAAAACATTATGACCACCTGCCTAATATGCTGTTGGTCCTCCATGTGCAGCCCCATACGCAGCAGGGTGCGATGCACTGTGTATTGTGACACATTCCTCCCGTGACCACCATTAACATTTTCTGTGACTTGTGCCACAGTAGACCTTCTGTCGGTTCGGACCAGACGGGACAGCTTTCGTTGCTCTCGCGCATCGATGAGCCTTGGGCGCCCAACACCCTGTCGCCGGTTTGTGGTTTGTCCCTCCTCGGACCACTGTCAGTAGGTACTCACCACTGCTGACCGGGAACACCCCACAAGCCTTGCCGTTTCAGAGATGCTCTGACCCAGTCGTCTGGCCATAACAATTTGGCCCTTGTCAAAGTCGCTCAGGTCTTTACTCCTATCCATTTCTCCTGCATCCATCACATCAACTTTAAGAACTGACTGTTCACTTGCTGCCTAATATATCCCACCCCTTGACAGGTGCCATTGTAACAAGATAATCAATGTTATTTGCTTCGCCTGTCAGTGGTCATAATGTTTTGGCTCCTCGGTGTAATGGGATTTCTGTAGGCTCTGTGTACATGGATACTTCATGATCAGTGTGTGCTCAGTGGGCCAAAGGCCCAATCTCCATGTTGTATGTCTCTTCATAATATCAGCCACAATTGTGCTGAAAGCCCTGATCTGATCAGAGAGCTTTATACAATTTTACAAGGTGTCAAGCTGTCAAGTAAACAGTGAAAAGCTTTTGTTACTTGCTAACCTGTCAGCAGAAAGGCAATACCTGATTACAATCGAGCACTGGCTGCATCTTTGTCGAGGAATCCCTTTCATAGAATCCTAAGTACAGAGTGCTGCCTTTTATTCAACAGTGCATGTGTTGGCTTTGGAAAAGAAATATCCAGATTGTGAGACAAATATGATCTTTCCCCATAATCTCATCACATTTCCTTGTCAAACATCTATCCTATTCCACTTTATATGTCACCATTGAATCCACTTCTTCCCCTCTGTCTGATGTAATAACCCATTGCTGAAAAACAAAATCATCTCAATGGCTCCACCAGAGGTTTGCCAATTTTCGTAAATTCATGTCCTTAAATATTAACCAGTGGAAATAATTTCGCTTGAAAAACTCTTGTGGTTTAGAACAGCTTCCTCTTAATTTTACCCTAACCTTCTCTGCTCTAATGAAAGCAACCCCTAGCACCTCCATTCACTCCATGTAACTAAAGTCCCTTGTGCCTCGACAACATGTTATAAATTCTGCTCTGCATCTGTAATTAAGTTTATCTTTCATTATGGAACGCCACATAATTTGTGACATCCGTTATAGCGGCACGGTGGCGCAGCGGTAGAGTTGCTGCCTGACAGCATCGGAGACCCGGGTTCGATCCCGACTACGGGTGCTGTCTGTACGGAGTTTGCACATTATCCCCGTGACCGCATGGGCCTTCTCTGAGGTCTTCAGATTCCTCCCACATTCCCAAGACCCACAGGTTTGTAGGTTGATTGGCTTGGTATAAGTGTAAATTGTCCCTAGTGTGTAGGATAGTGTTAGTGTGCAGGGACTGCTGGTCGGTGCGGACTCGATGGGCCGAAGGCCTGTTTCCCCGCTGTATCTCTAAAATAAAAGTCAAATTAATGGTGTCATTGAAATCCAGGCCCAGGCTCTGTGATGTGAATATATTTAAATCCATTGCATTGTTATTACATTTATTTCCCTTGCCAGTCGAACACTGTGGCTGGTTATTATTTCACTTGGTTTCTCTGGACATGTCCCTGCTTGCAGCTTCAGCAGTACATCCTCCTTCCTATCTTCTGCAAAAGCCACTTCTGGAATAATCCAATAAAGTTTCACTTATCTTTGCAATGCAATGCATTATCTGGATTGCTATGGCAACAGCCCCTTGTGGTGAATCCCCTCTTGGCGATGGAGTTGACTGGGTTTTGTTTCCGTCTTTAGGGGGTTTTCATTGTTAAGTTTTAAATAACCCCATTTTTCCCAATTAAAGTTTAATCTTCCTTCTTCATGTTTCCACTTGCAGATGCCTTCAGAAACTTGGTTTGCAATAGATCCATCCTCCTGTTCAATGCTCAATGTCTTGAGGGTCATATTAACTCACAGTATTCTTTTGGTCCCCAGCAGATTGAAGAACTGCCTGTGACGTCAGAGAGTCCCGAGCCAGAAACCACCCAACCATCAACAAACTCACCTTGTTACAGGTACTATGTGTGGACCAGAACAATTTAGATTCTTAAGATAGTAGCTACTTATGTATATAAGATAACATCTACACAGAGTCCTATGGCCTTCTGACTGAACAAGTTCCTTTATTTTGATATATAAGGAACTGCAAACGCTGGAATCTTTCAAAGAACTCAAAGTATTGCATTACTCAGTGATTCAGGCAGCATCTCTAGAGGACAAGAAGAGGCAGCTTTTCGAGTGGGAGGCTTCTTCGGACTCTCCACCCCGTTCCCCTTTATGTAGAGGCCACCCTTGAATTTGTCTGTCTCTGCCTTAAAAACATCCACTGACTTGGCCTCCACAGCCCTCTGTGGCAATGAGTTCCACAGATTAACTACCCTGAGACTAAAGAAGTTCCTCCTCACCTCCTTTCTAAAAGAGTGCTCTTTAATTCTGAGGCTGTGACCTCTAGTCCTAAACTCTCCTGCCAGTGGAAACATCCTTTCCACATCCATTCTATCTGTGCCAGTATTAAACCAGCATCTGCAGTTCTTTCCTACACATTTTGTCCTGTCTAGGCCTAATCAATGTTACTCCAGCACATTGTTTTCAATTTCCTTTATTTCATTGATACATCCCTACTTCTTTTGCTCTGTCAGTATCACCTATGCCTTCAATTGTCAAGACTCTGAGATCTGAAATCCCTTCCTGATAATTCTCCCTCTTTTTCTTCTCCATTAAGAAGCAACTTGAAATCCAGTTCTCATGAGAGCTGTCAAAGGTAAATTATTCTTCATTTATCTCTTTGGCCAAGCTTCACGTTCACCTGCTCCAATATTTCAAGGGAATCAATGTCAGATAATAAAGTGGCTTCGCGTGTTTTTCATGTAATGAATGAATTTGCAAAATATTAGCAACTTTTGGCTGCTTTGTGGCGCAGCGGTAGAGTTGCTGCCTTCCAGCCAATGCGCAGCGGTAGAGTTGCTGCTTTACAGCGAATGCAGCTCCGGAGACTCAAGTTCGATCCTGACTACGGGCGCCGTCTGTACGGAGTTTGTACGTTCTCCCCGTGACCTGCGTGGGTTTTCTCCGAGATCTTCGGTTTCCTCCCACACTCCAAAGACGTACAGGTATGTAGGTTAATTGACTGGGTAAATGTAAAAATTGTCCCTAGTGTGTGTAGGATAGTGTTAATGTGCGGGGATCACTGGGCGGCGCGGACTCGGTGGGCCGAAGGGCCTGTTTCCGCGCTGTATCACTATATTCTGCATTTTTATGGTATCATCACACATACTGTTCCCCCAAAACACTGATTACACTGCGAGAGGCAAAGCGAACGGCGGGTTTTGCTTACTAAAATGGCGGACGTTATGCTCCTTTGTGCACCTATACACTTCAGTATAGGCGATTTCGACAGAGTGGTTCATCTTGCTCCTCTAGTATCTTTGGTCACAAGTGTCTTGCAGTCATTGCAAAGTTGTGTTGCCTGGTGGTTTGTATTAATGCTTTCAGCATCAGGAGACTTTCAGTCACCAACCTGATATCATTTGTCATGATTTCCCATTTATCATGGACTGCATGAAAGAAAATCTTTATTACTTTCTACTCCATGTGCTCTAGCAAGGCACTATCAACCCCACATGACTCACAAACAGCCACAATCAAACATCTAATGAAATATTCACTCAGAAGCTCCATGTCTGAATCACATCCACTAGTGGGAGGGTCTAGGACCAGAGGTCACAGCCTCAGAATTAAAGGACGTTCCTTTAGGAAGTAGATGAGGAGGAATTTCTTTAGTCAGAGGACGGTGAACCTGTGGATTTTTTTTGCCACAGAAGGTTGTGGAGGTCAAGTCAATGGATATTTCTAAGGCAGAGATAGATGAATTCTTGATCAGTATGGGGGTCAGGGGTTTTGGGAAGAAGGCAGGAGAATGGGATTGGGAGGGAGAGATAGATCAGCCATGAGTGAATGGCGGAGTAGACTTGATGGGCCGAATGGCCTAGCAATCCTATCGATTATGCCCTGATGACATCCACTCACACACGCAGATGTAAGTATTTGATGCAAATATGGAAAATAAAAGCTTCACTGTAGTCATCAAGAGTTTACGTGGAACACAGATATTTGACGTTGCCCAAACCACAGCTATGACAGAGGAGTCATGGTGATGCACTCTGCTACGCCCAACTCCATTATCTGCTTTAAACATATGAATGTAAACTTTCAATGATTGTTGCACAACTCCACCGGCCACATGACCTAAGATTTCAAAGGAGAAACAGGAAGCAGAGATGCTTGCAGCCCACACGCAAACACTCGATGTGGTTGAGTGTGCAGAATTAGCATGTCCGAACTCCTTAATCCTCCAAGGCAGACACAAAATGCTGGAGTCACTCAGCTGGTCAGGCAGCATCTCAGGAGAGAAGGAATGGGTGACGTTTCAGGTCGAGACCCTTCTTCAGACTGATGTCAGGGGAGGGGGGGGGTGACATTTCGGGTCGAGACCCTTCTTCAGACTGATGTCAGGGGTGGGGGCGGGACGCCCCCTCCCCTGACATCAGTCTGAAGAAGGGTCTCGACCTGAAGTGTCACCCATTCCTTCTCTCCCAAGATGCTGCCTGACCCGCTGAGTTACTCCAGCATTTCATGTCCACCTTCGATTTAAACCAGCATCTGCAGTTCTTTTTTTCCTACACCTCCTTAATGCTCCAAACAGGTTTCACACGAACCTTCTGCACAGGGCTTTGTGAAGCACTTACCTACGTCAACGTCGATAAAGACGGACAATTCCACTCGGATCCAATGTTATATTGAATGGCCGATGGCTCAGTTTTTACAATAGCCCAAGTTGAAACCTAACAATGTCCAGCTGCTGCAGTGTAAGCTCAGCTCGCTGCTGTGCAGCACAAATATCTTAATGTCTGCAGATGTTTGCTTTGTGATTGTTGTCTAACCGCTGGAGAGGACTGACCCATCAGGATGCTGAGCTTGTGTAGCATTTAGACAGTCACTGGCGATCTTGGGACTTGCTCTGTTGAGTAGGTCAGGGCTCTTCCGAGTGGTGCAAGCAGTGGAACTATGGTTTTCAACTCATTTCATTTGGCCCCAGGGCCATTACTGCTGTATGTACGTCTGTGGGTTTGCGTAACGTGATCAAACATCATGTCATCAAGGAACTGCTTTTGTCAGCCTTTGGCCACTGTTGGGTTCTTGTGTGTCTCAGGGGCAAATAACACTGCAAGATGCTGCAGATTTAAGCCATGATGAACACTGCTGGAAACCATTTGTTATCCTACAGAATGACTGTGCATGACCATTGATGCCCATTGGATTATTTAGTTTAGTTTAGAGATACAGCGTGGAAACAGGCCCTTCGGCCCACCTAGTCCACGCCAACCTTCAATCACTTTTTCACTCTAGTTCTTTTTATCCCACTTCCTCATCTATTCCCTACACATTAGTGCCAATTTTACAGATCCACAAACCAACAAGTCTTTGGGATGGAGGATGAAATTGGAGCTCCTGGGGGAAACTCACGGGAGCACCTGCAAACTCCACACAGACAGAAACTGAGGTCAAAATCAAACCGCTGTGAGGCAGCAGCTTTATCAGCAGCAGAACTGAGAGAATTCTCTCTCAATCAATGTACACTTGCAAATGAGCCCCAAAATGAGTGCTCTGCTATGTAATTTTTCAGTGAGGAACTGTGTTATATATAAATTCATTCACACACACACTCTTTATATTTATATATATATATATATATATATGTATATATATATATATATATACACTAATCAGCCAAAACATTATAACCTGATGAGCCAAAACATTATGGCCACCTGCCTAATATGCTGTTGGTCCTCCGTGTGCAGCCCCATACGCAGCAGGGTGTGATGCACTGTGTATTGTGACACATTCCTCCCGTGACCACCATTGAAGTTTTCTGTGACTTGTACCATCTGTCGGTTCGGACCAGACGGGATAGCCTTCGTTGCCCTCGCGCATCGATGAGCCTTGGGCGCCCAACACCCTGTCGCCGGTTTGTGGTTTGTCCCTCCTCAGTCCACTGTCGGTCGGTACTCACCACTGCTGACCGGGAGCACCCCACAAGCCTTGCCATTTCAGAGATGCTCTGACCCAGTCGTCTGGCCATAACAATTTGGCCCTTGTCAAAGATGCTCAGGTCTTCACTCCTGCCCATTTCTGCTGCATCCAACACATCAGCTTCAAGAACTGACTGTTCACTTGCTGCCTAATATATCCCACCCCTTGACAGGTGCCATTGTAACAAGATAATCAATGTTATTCACTTTGCCTATCAGTGGTCATAATGTTTTGGCTGATCGATGTGTGTATATATATATGTGTGTGTGTGTGTGTGTGTGTGTCGGGAACTGTTTTAAACCGACAACAGACACAAAAGGCTGGAGTGACTCATTGGGTCAGGCAACATCTTTGGAGAAAAGGAATAGGTGACGTTTTGGGTCGAGACCCTTGTTCAGACTGAATTAGTATATCACGTTACACACACACACACACACACATACTGTTATTTATAAATGTGTGTGTGTGGTTCATCAAAATGTCATCCACTCCTGTACAACTGTAACCCAACTGTAGTGGTAAAGATGGTACTGTCTGTGATCAGCGGGGGAAACCTTCAATGTTTCCAAGCCACTTGCTCACAGCATCTGTTCCTCTGTGGTATGGAGGGAGTGATATACACCAAACTCTCTTTATCATATCATATCATATATATACAGCCGGAAACAGGCCTTTTCGGCCCGCCAAGTCCGTGCCGCCCAGCGATCCCCGTACTCTAACACTATCCTACACCCACTAGGGACAATTTTTACATTTACCCAGCCAATTAACCTACATACCTGTACGTCTTTGGAGTGTGGGAGGAAACCGAAGATCTCGGAGAAAACCCACGCAGTTCACGGGGAGAACGTGCAAACTCCTTACAGTGCAGCACCCGTAGTCAGGATCGAACCTGAGTCTCCGGCACTGCATTCGCTGTAAAGTAGCAACTCTACCGCTGCGCTACCGTGCCGCCCTATAAATAAAGAACATCGTCTATCAAAGACAAAAAAAATCGTTAGAATATTGGAAACATCTTCAATTCATTCCGGTATGGCGAGTCCAGAAACTTGTTCGTTGTAGAAGAAGTTTATTGCGACAGCAATATTCGAATACAAAGGTTAAACAACAAGGTAAAGGACAACCATCAAAAACTCACTGTCTTCTTCGAACTACTCTTTTTGGGCGCCAAAAGCGCACATGACATCGCTGTCCAATCAGCGATGTCGCTCTCTGGACCAATCCCTACGGTCGCGCCTACACGTGACCTCTCCAGCCAATCTGAGGGTTCGACGACCGGGACCACTCTCTGTGGTCGCTACATGACCCCCCCCAGAACCCGAGGTACGGAACCTAGTAGGGAGCCGGATTTCGCGACCCGAACGAGTAGGGAGAGGAGCAGCCTGAACCACAGGAGCCTGGGATTCCGTGCTTGGTGGAACAGCCTGAGCGGGGGGTTCTGGACTGATCGGGACTGCTGGAGGCCGGCCTCTCCTAGGTGGTTGGCCGACCAGGACTGGTTGGTCTGGATCCAAGTGTGCAGGTTTCAGCCTGGACACCGAGACGAGCTCACTCCTGCCGCCCACGTCTAAGGTGAAGGTAGCCGTCCCCTTACGCAAAACCCGGAACGGCCCTTCGTAGACCTTCTGCAGCGGGGCACGATGGGAATCCTTTCGCAAAAACACAAACTCACAGTCCTTCAGGGAAAGTGGTTCGTGTACCCTGGGACACCCATGACGTGAAGTCGGAACTGGGGCCAGGGAACCCACCCGTGCCCGGAGCGAAGCTAAAACTGATGGGACTGGAGGCAGCTGGTCGGGGGGGTCCGGAAGCAAATCTCCGGGTATTCTAAGTGGCGAGCCATATACTAGCTCCGCGGACGAAGTACCGAGATCTTGCTTAGGAGCGGTCCGGATGCCCAGAAGGACCCAGGGGAGTTGGTCCACCCAGTCCGGGCCTTCAAGCCTCGCACTGAGGGACGCTTTAAGTTGACGGTGGAACCTCTCTACAAGTCCATTTGCCTGGGGGTGGTATGCAGTAGTGGGTTGTAACTTGGAACCGTACAGCTCTGCGAGCGCGGCCCAGAGGGACGAAGTGAACTGCGGTCCCCTGTCAGTGGTAATAACTGCCGGGACCCCGAAACGTGCTACCCAATGTAGGGCCAAAGTCCTGGCACAAGAGGCTGCCGAGATATCAGACAATGGGAAAGCCTCTGGCCACCGGGTGAACCGATCCACCACCGTGAGGAGATGGGTGTAGCCCCGGGAGGAAGGCAAGGGACCGACTAAATCCACGTAAATGTGGAAAAAACGAACTGCTGGGACCTCAAACTCCTGTACGGGGGGCTGGACATGGCGCTGGACTTTAGCGGTCTGGCAGGGAACGCAGGAACGTGCCCAAACTGCTACCTGTTGACGTAGGCCATGCCAGACAAACCGAGCTGCTACTAAAGCAGAGGTGGAGCGGATGGACGGGTGCCCGTGAATGGCATCGAAAACCCGGCGCTGAAGGGAGGGCGGCACTACCGGCCTGGGACGGGGAAGGGAAACATCACACCAGACTTTTATGCCTTCCGACCCGCAGGCTACCTGAGCCAACTTCAATCCCGAAGTGGTGGACTGGTATGCCGAGGCGGTATCCGCTAGAAGCTGTGCCTCCGCAAGCTCCTGGGGATCCACCTCGCAGTCCACCGCCGAAATGGGGGAACAAGCAGGTCTAGACAGGGCGTCAGCAACGGCATTAAGCTTACCCGCGACATGACGGACATCAGTGGTAAATTCGGAGATGGCAGTCAGGTGCCGCTGCTGGCGGGCCGACTATGGGTCAGACAATTTGAAAAATGCAAATGTTAATGGTTTGTGGTCCGTAAAGGCCACAAATGGGCGGCCCTCAAGGAAATACCTGAAATGACGAACAGCTAAATAGAGGGCCAGAAGCTCTCGGTCAAATGCGCTATACTTCAGCTCAGCCGAATTTAGTTGCCGGCTGAAAAACGCCAAGGGCTGCCAACGGCCACCGACCTGCTGCTCCAAGACCCCACCCACCGCCACGTCAGAGGCGTCAACCGTCAGGGCCGTGGGGGCGGAGGGGCTCGGGTGGACCAACATGGTGGCGTCTGCCAAGGCTGCCTTAGCTGCTCTAAAAGCCGACTCTGCGGCCGGGGACCATATCAACTCTACCGCTTTTCCCGCAAGGCACTGGAAGAGTGGGCGCATAACCCGCGCAGCTGCCGGAACGAACCTATGGTAGAAGTTAACCATACCTACGAACTCCTGCAACCCTTTCACTGTGGTGGGCCTGGGAAATGCCCGGATAGCCTCCACCTTCTCGGGCAAAGGGGTGGCACCGGCAGGGGTGATTCTGTGCCCTAAAAAATCAAGAGAAGGGAGGCCGAATTGACACTTGGAGGGTTGGATAATGAGCCCGTGGTCTTGGAGCCTCTGGAACACAGTCCGCAAGTGGACCTGGTGTTCCTGCACTGAGGGGCTGGCGACCAGGATGTCGTCCAAATAAATAAACACAAAGGGTAAACCCCGACCCACACGGTCCATCAGTCGCTGGAAAGCCTGTGCCGCGTTCTTTAAACCGAAAGGCATGCGCAACCATTCGAACAACCCGAACGGAGTGATCGTGGCAGTTTTTTGTATGTCCTCCGGCCGCACAGGAATTTGGTGGTATCCTCGCACCAAATCGATCTTGGAGAAAACCAAGACGCCCCTTCCTGCCCAGACGAAAAGTCCTGCAGGTGCGGTATGGGGTAGCGATCAGCCGTGGTGACAGCATTGAGACGCCGATAATCGCCACATGGTCTCCACCCCCCAGATGCTTTGGAGACCATATGCAACGGCGAGGCCCACGGGCTGTCGGACTGACGGACAATGCCCATTTCCTCCATTTTCCTGAATTCCGCCCGCGCCACCACCAGTTTGTCTGGCGGTAGTCTCCTGGCCCGAGCGAAAACGGGAGGGCCCTTGGTGCGAATGTGGTGTACCACGCCATGCTTGGCCGAAAGGGCGTCAAAACGCTGGATGAGCAGCTCTGGAAACTCCGCCAGGACCTCAGCATACGAGTCAGGGGCCGCGACAACGGCCTGGACAGTAGGGCTGAGCGGGGAGGCGATTGTCGGAGCGACGGGCTCCTCGCTGGCGGAGGGTCGGAGGCCGTTACCGCGGACATCAGGGACCAGTGAAAAGGCCCAGAGAAAATCTAGGATCGCTTGTCTGACGTCTGCTACGATGAATGGCCATTCGTACGTGCGGAGGCCTAACACAAGGGACATCTTCCGTGTACCGAAAGTGCGAATGGGGCTGCCATTAACCGCGATGAGGGTGGGACCTGTCTTACCCGATCTGGTCTCGAGGTCAGTCGGCGGCACTATACTGACAATGGCTCCCGTGTCCACCAAAAATTCTGTGTCCGTGAATCGATCTCGGACGTAGAAGCGTCGGTTCTGGCCAATCGCAACTGCCCCTATGTACGATCGGCCGAGGCATTTCCCGCGAAAGTACAAGGTGAGCGGCAGTTGCGGGATTCTCTACCCCATCGTAGGTGATAATAGCACCAGCCGCGCTTGTGCGGATCCTTTTGGCGGGCTTTTGGAGGACTGGCGGGAGACGCGGCGCCATCTTGATGTCGCTGTGGCGTGGTCACTGATGTCGAGACCTTGTTGATCGAACCACTTGCCTTCGATTTAGCCGCTATGAGCGCATCCGCTTTCTCTGCATATGCTTCGGGGTCCTTATAAGAACAATCCGTGAGCAGAAGTCTGACATCTTCGGGAAGCTTCTCTCGGAATGCCTGCTCGAACATGAGGCAATCCGTATACTCACTGGCTAGCATCATCATCTCGGCCATGAGAACGGACGGCAGTCGATCCCCGAGGTCCGGTAGGTGCAGAAGTTTTTTAGCGCGATCGTGCCTATGAAACCCGAAGGTTCGCAGTAACAATGTCTTCATTGCCTCGTACTTGTTTTCCGCAGGCGGATTAACGATGAACCGCATCACGCGTGTGGTCGTCTCCGGTGATAGAGCACTGACGAGATAGTAATACTTCGTCGCGTCGGCCGATATGTTCCTTAAATGAAATTGGGCTTCGGTGTGGACAAACCAAGATTGCGGTTGATGTGTCCAAAACGACAGAAGGTGAACGCTTACTGCGCTTAACTCCGGTGTGCCAGGCGCAGCATCCAACAACGGGGCGTCGTGTTCCTGCATGGTCGGTGATCGTCCAGATCACGTCGGGGTCACCAATATGGCGAGTCCGGAAACTTGTTCGTTGTAGAAGAAGTTTATTGCGACAGCAATATTCGAAAACAAAGGTTAAACAACAAGGTAAAGGACAACCATCAAAAACTCACTGTCTTCTTCGAAGACTTCTCTGAACTACTCTTTTTGGGCGCCAAAAGCGCACATGACATCGCTGTCCAATCAGCGATGTCGCTCTCTGGACCAATCCCTACGGTCGCGCCTACACGTGACCTCTCCAGCCAATCTGAGGGTTCGACGACCGGGACCACTCTCTATGGTCGCTACACCGGAAGGATTTCAACCCAGAAGTGATTTGGAGTTTACTGTAGTCTCAGACAATGCAGCCTTCGCCATGACAATAGAGTGCCAATTGTAGCTGGAGCAATAACATGCAACTCAGAGACACAAGGAACTGCAGAAGCTGGAATCTTTAGTAAAACACAAAGTGCTGGAGTAACTCAGTGGGTCAGGCAGCATCTGTGGAGATCCCCAGAATCTGTGTATCGGCATAAATTTAGGTCAGGATCCCACGACCTGAAATGTTGCATATACATTCCCTCCGCAGATGCTGCCTGACCCGCTGAGTTCTTAGCCCCTCTCGGTCATAGCTGACCATGAGTGATGCATCCTAGTTGGCTGCTTGCACCACATCTCGGCTAGAGCAGCGTCGCTTGTGGCTGAAGAGACCAATGTGGGAGTGACAGTCTCTGTCACAAAGGTCACATTTGTGTGTGGTCTCTGGTCTGTTGAAGTTGCTGCGCTCCTTTCTGCGTGCCCGCTTGTCTGCCGCTGCGTTCATCAGTTTCCCTTCCCCCGTTTTGAGATGTTGGTCCAGGGTACCTCTCCACCTCGTGCGGTCAGCTGCAAGGCTCTCCCAGGACTCCACATCGATGTCGAGCGCCTTCATATCTCTCTTGCAGACATCCTTGTAACGTAGCTGGGGGAGGCCGATGGTTCTCCTCCCAGATGTCAGCTCTCCATAGAGGATGTCTGTTGGAATACGGCCATCCTCCATGCGGTGGACATGGCCCAGCCACCGCAGCCTGAGCTGCCTGAGTAGAGTGTACATACTGGGAAGGCCAGCGCCAGACAGAAGCTCGGCGTTGGACACTCTGTCTTGCCAGGATATACCCAGGGTACGATGGATGCTGAGTAACTGAGTTACCCGCTGAGTTACTCCAGCACAAAATATTACTGAAGTACATGCATCTGTCCCATGGTTTCTCACTGAAGTACAAGTAGGGGAACTAGTCCATGAACACTCCCTGGAATAACATGACCTCATACTCAGTCTCACCTTCTTCCCTGTGCCAAATCACTGTAATGGTCAATTCCCTGATCCTCCCTCCTTCCATATCCCCAATGTTCCAGCCTCTGTAACTCTCCAGGGCTGAGAATGGCAGAGATTCCTTTCAATAAGCAGTTTCTAAATGCCCCCGTTTTAAATGTTCAGGAGGGAATTTCAGATGCTGGCTCAAACCGAAGATAGACACAAAAAGCTGGAGTAGCTCAGCGGGACAGGCAGCATGTCTGGAGAGAAGGAATGGGTGACGTTTCGGGTCGAGACCCTGAGTCACGCCAGCTTTTTATGTCTATCCTCTAATCTTGCAACCACGTTCCGTCGTTCAAGATTCTCCCACGGGTGGAGACTCCCACAATTGGAAACTTCCCCAACTCATGAGGTGGAAATGTTCAGTGAGGTACCAAAGGGTTATTTCATCGTGGGTAGAGGCACCAACAGCAAATGTTTCATTCACCCCCTCCCCTCGGAAAGCACAGTCAGTCTGGAAAAGTACTCAGATGAAGTACTTAATATTATGAAGCAAATACAATGGCATATTATAAAAAGACAATTATTAGCATTACTATTAGCAGATGTTATACAGGTTATTTCATCGTGGGTAGAGGCACCCACGTTATAGGTTAAACATCATTGTTTCATTTTCCGGCTATATGACATGTAAATTTATTAAGGGTTTGCAGCAGGAGATTTAGATTATACACTCACCAAGGATGTTTGAATAAGGCTTGTGGAATATTCATCTGCATTTTACTGAGTAGGCAGATTTTGGAAAAGTCACTGCAATGGCAACTTCCAGACTTATCCAATAAATTATTTTCTAATTGCCATTACTGCACGGAGAGTCGGAATGATCTTACGCAAACCCCAACAGAACAGATCTTCCAGTCGGATCTCCAGTTTAATTAGTTGTTTATTGAAGTAGTTGTACAAACAAGGAGATGAACATAACAGGCTGTACTTATTTCGCATACAAGTCGTAGCTGGCTGCTCTGACCCTGGTCTGGTCCCAGGTCTCCAGGTCTTTTCCAGGTTTGTTCCACTCCCAGTCCTTAATGCCCATATATATACACCACCCTGTTCATCTAACGACCGCCCCCAAGTGCCCAAAATAATAAGGCAAGCTATATCTAGACAAAATAATATAAAATGCCGACAGTAGCTAGTCTAAACATAAATGGCTCCTACAGTCACATTCAGATTATGTGAGCAATGTGTAGTCAAGTCAAGTCAAGTCAATTTTATTTGTATAGCACATTTAAAAACAACCCACGTTGACCAAAGTGCTGTACATCAGTTCAGGTACGAAGAACGAACATACAATGGCACATAAACATAACAGCACATACATAAACAGTTCACAGCGCCCCCTCAGAGGGCCTCAAACG
Source organism: Rhinoraja longicauda (assembly GCF_053455715.1). Taxonomy (NCBI): domain Eukaryota; kingdom Metazoa; phylum Chordata; class Chondrichthyes; order Rajiformes; family Arhynchobatidae; genus Rhinoraja; species Rhinoraja longicauda. The sequence goes on from NC_135976.1 coordinate 3,346,323, forward strand.
CTAGGGAGTAGAAATAGGTTTTGAGCCTGGACTTAAAGGAGTCGATGGAGGGGGCAGTTCTGATGGGGAGAGGGATGCTGTGTAGATGAAGGGTTTATCTGGAATTTTGTGTCGTGCCCAGGTATTGTTAGAGATTTAGAAGAATTAGTATCGGTACACACAGCTTTTCAGGAGTAAAGAATAATATCACCAAAGACCTACGACAGACATGGATATGGCCAGTGTTACCATTTCAGGAGGAAATAATAAACTGCAGGAGGATCTTACTGTATCAGGCAGCATCTCTGGAGGCAAAGGGATGGTCGTTATTTCAGGATGACACCCTGCATCAGGATTGAGAGTGTAGAGGTGAGATGGTCAGTGTATAGAAGTGAGATAGAGGAGATGTGATGGAGGCTGGTGGGCGAGAAATGGAAACATAAGAAGAGAAAAAAATAGGCAGATGGACCCGGGTGGAGAGAGACGGGAAAAGGGTAGAGACAGAGGCTGATAGGTGGAACCAGAGAAGGGAGAGAGGGTGGGCAGATGAAATCAAATGGGGGGAGGTTTAGGAAAGATGAATCAAGGGAGAATAAACACTGGTGGGTAGGCATGTGGGGAATTGACAGATGAAACCGGTAGGGGAGGGTGATGTCCCTTGACTCATCTTTGACCTTTGAAATAGCTAACAAATATGTGTGTCAATGATTCATAAGATATAATGTTTTCCCACATTCATTTCATCCCCCATACTGTTTGGTCTTCTACAATGTAGTGGAAAGTTCAGTGCATATTCTGAAGGGAGTCTCAAAGAGACAGGTTTTCTATGATCACTTAGGAATCATAGGATGACTAACTTCTTGTTTAAATGTCACATGATACATTCTACTCCAGGAGTCACTCCACCAGATTTGTTAATCCACCTAAGATTTCAACAACTTAAGTTTGGTGCAGCCAACTTCAGAGGAGAGGATCGAGAGGTGGCAGTTAAAAGAATATCCCAAACACCCTCATGAGGAAGAGGCAGAGAAAAGTAATTCAGACATAATAAAACTTCAGTGTTTTGCTACTGATGAGCAACTGTAGAATGGAAGAATAGTCACAACCCAAAATGCCATCTGTGCATTCCCTCCACAAATGCTCCCTGACCAGCTGAGTTCCTCCAGCACTTTGCTCAACATTACAGCATCTGCAGTTCCTTGTGCCTCCATAATTCGTGGAAGTCAGATTTTGTGTGGTAGGACAAATCTGTAGTCAAAAATGATATTTATTAAAAGATGAAGCTCAAAAGTCAGAGGGATCCACACAAACAATACAATATATCTTTATTGTCATTGTACAGGGGTACAACGAGATTGGGAATGCGCCTCCCATACGATGCAATAAATCAATTAGCTAGTCAGTATTAATTTAAACAACCCAATGAAACAAATTAGAACAGTTTTAAAACAGAATAAAGTGCAAGTAGATCTGTGCCGGTTCACTGTGCGATGTGACCATCCGGTTCAGCAGGACTGGTTCATGGCAGCTATGGCCCTGGGGATGAAGCTGTTCCTGAGTCTGGAGGTGCGGGCATAGAAGGCCTTGTAGCGTCTGCCCGATGGTAGAAGTTCGAACAGACTGTTGCAGGGGTGTGAGGAGTCTTTGTGGATGCTGGTGGCTTTTCTGAGGCATCGTGTGTTGTAGATGCCCTCCAAGGGCCTGCTCCAACCGAATGATTGCAGCCGGAGGGAAGTGTATTGATGAATTTCTTCCCGAAGTGGATATAGAACCAACTGGTGACCAAGAAACAGAAGCTAGCAATGAGTTCAGTCAAGATATCTTGCATTCTTCAGATCCAGTAGCAACTAGAACGCCTGAAATGCAAATATAGATAAAGCCCCGACATCTCAGAAATCCATTTGACAGACTGAAAATATAGGTGTTATATATTTGCGAAAAGGTGATTCACACATTTTTGTGGAGAAACCACAGTGGTATGTTTGTGCTTGGGAGTGTAATTAGTGAATACACAAGCAACGTTACTTGCTGAGATCTGCAGTAAGGTACAAACCTTTGTTCTGAAGCTCCTAATCTCTCTGAGAAATCTGTAGAGTTATAATTTACTGGCTATTCAAGATTGGTTCGCAGACCAGCCAAATATAGCACACTTTACATCCGCCGCAAGTAAGCACGGGCAGGTGGGAGGCACTCGTGGGTGGGGGAGAATCTAGACAGTGGGCTAAATGGAACTTAGTACAGCTCAACAGCATTTTGCATGACATGCTGCTGTTGGTTGTAAAGGAAAATAGCCTGCTGCCACCTAGAGGCATGTGGAAACTGCATAGACAGGTCAAGAAGCAACTCCCTAACCAATCTCTGGATAGAAGGAATGGGTGATGTTTCGGGTCGAGACCCTTCTTCAGACTGAATCAGGGGAGAGGGAGATACAGGGATAAGGAAGTGTAAGGTGTGAAAACGAGACAAAGGGAATGGAGATCAAGAAAAATGTAGAATAGATCGTTGATAGCTCGGAGAGATAAAATGTAAATGAGGACAGTCAGACTAGTCGGAGAACTGGGATGGGGGGAGGGATGGAGAGAGAGGGAAGGCAAGGGTTACTTGAAGTTAGAGAAGTCAATGTTTATACCGCTGGGGTGTAAGCTGGCCAAGCGAAATATATGGGGTTGTTCCTCCAATTTGCACTGGGCCTCACTCAGTCTGACACTTCCTTACCTCTGTATTTCCATCTCCCCTGACTCAGTCTGAAGAAGGGTCTCGACCCAAAGTGTCACCCATTCCTTCTATCCAGAGATGCTGCGTGTCCCACTGAATTACTCCAGCATCCATGCCACAGAGCTTGAACCAATCAGTATACAGTGGAATGAAGGAACACAATATTGGCAGATCAGATTGTTAAAGGAAAACATGGGGGAGCTGGAGGGGGGGGGGGGGGGGGGGGAGGAAGAGAGAAAGACTAGACTGCGACACAATCTGGACTGAAATCTTCAACAACTAAAATGTTGTGTCATACTTCCAATACTTAAATTTTATTGACAATAAAAAAATAGCTAAATTTACTTTCAGTGAAGTTGGCTCAGACTAAATAACATCATTGTTATAAAAGAATATTTAGGCTTAAAATGCACTGGCTTAATTTTCTGCAGCAAATTCAGTTTATATCTGTGATGTAGAGATAGCAACGTTATGCCACTTAACCCTTTCCTGGGCAAAAATATGCGGTTTTCATGAAACTAATGTTAGTAAGGTGCAATTCATGTTATGTCCAATTTTGACATTTATCCATTCATTATAATGCAATTGAATTTTCCCATCAGTAATGAAGAATAGCTTTATTTTCACCGTTATTTACTTCAATTACCATTCACAACAATTCAGTGAAGGGATAAGATCTGATACAACTCAATTCAGAACCTTAGTTGCTACGGGTGACTAAAAGTGCTGTATATTTACTTAACTGCACTTTCTTATCTTTGCAGGCCAGCAAAAGAGGAAATAAGTTTACAATTCATGGTACAGGACTTGCTGATAGTGGATCAATACAACCAGTCAGGATTCCACTCCATTAGATACAGCCGGTCTCATGGATTAATAACAGACTTGGACAGTAACCCCAGCAAAAATGAAGATCTTTCTCAACATACGTGCGTGGCAGGATGTCCTACTGAGAGAGGACCAGAAGGACAGATGAGCCTGGGCCTTGACAGAAACATTAAAAGGACATCATGGGGTGAATTATCCCACAACTCAGAGAGACTATCGCACAACGCAATACAATCAGCAAACAAGCTATGCTTGACCAGGGCCAAGTCAAACCCATTCACCATCACAAGTCACGATCTGGTCGATCCAAAGGCATCATTCGACATCAAGCAAAACAACAACATGGGTTCCTTAGAATTGCTGAGTTTCTTTTCCAATGGCTCGCCCTCAACCAAATGCAATAGTTTACCACCAGCAGGGAGAACCTGGAATCCCTGTCAGTGGGAATCTGCTCAAGAAGATAAGACAAATGTTCACGAAAACCCAGGGAGCCAATCCTTCTCGCATCTCAGTTCCCAGGCAATGTTTCCTACCACCTATCTCACTGAAGATCCTTATTTTTCCCCTCCTGGCTCAGCACAGGGACAACTACTGGAGGACAACATGTTCTCCTGTCGGGACTCACCCTGCCAACACCTAGATAATCTGATCTCGGCTAGGAGCTGTTCTGAGAATGAGTACAGTGAGCTTCCAGCCTGCCCAAGATCCTTCCAACACATTCGAGCAGAGTCCATGGAGGAAGGATGGGATCATCACACCCCAGAAGTTATGAAAGAAATGAGTAAGTATTGACAATGCTGTGAAGTTCGATGCAGAGAAAGTGACCATGAAGCTGGTTGGGAATTAAACCAATATCCTTAGGGAAGGATCTCCTGGTTGCTGGACACTTTAATTCCCCTTCCCATTCCCACACTGACCTTTCTGTCCTTGGTCTCCTCCATTGTCAGAGTGAGGCTAAACGTAAATTGGAGGAACAGTATCTCATATTTTGCTTGGGCAGCTTACAGCCCAGTGGTATGAATATTGATTTCTCCAACTTCAAGTAACCCTTGCATTCCCTCTGTCTCCATCCCTCCCCCACCCAAGTTGCACCAGCTTCTCACTCTCACACAACAAACAGCAAACAATGGCCTGTTTCCTTTATCATCGTTACTTTTTTGCATATCGTTCATTCATGGTTCTCTTCACTTCACCGTCTATATCTCTTGTTTCCATTTCCCATGACTTTCAGGCTTCTTCTTTCGTACGTCAACTACAACAATCAAACGTGGCAATTGGTGCTTCAGAGTATCGTAGTTGTCGCTTTGCTGTAAATTCTGCCAGTTCCGTAGAACTACCCAGGGTGGACGACGAAGACGTGAAGCAGCTCCCATCCCACTTTCAGGCTGAAGAAGGGTCTCGACCCGAAACGTAACCCATTCCTTCTCTCCAGAGATGCTGCCTGTCCCGCTGAGTTTAGATTTTAGATTTAGAGATTTAGAGATACAGCGCAGAAACAGGCCCTTCGGCCCGCTGGGTCCGTGCCGCCCAGCGATCCCCGCACACTAACACTATCCTACACACACTAGGGACAATTTTTACTTTTGCCCAGCCAATTAACCTCCATACCTGTACGTCTTTGGAGTGTGGGAGGAAACCGAAGATCTCGGAGAAAACCCACGCAGGTCACGGGGAGAACGTACAATCTCCGTACAGACAGCGGCCGTAGTCAGGATCGAACCTGAGTCTCCGGCGCTGCATTCGCTGTAAGGCAGCAACTCTACCGCTGCGCCACCGTGACCGTCCAGATTTTTGTGTATATCCTGAGGGCTGGTGATCTAACATCCTTTTCCAGAGAGGCTGAGTTATTTGACTCATAACTGCTTTCTGAATTATCTTAACAAACTAATTACTTGTACCAAGTTAGCGCAACATTGTGGGAACAGGTTTCTGAATGTAGATTGTAAATTAATGCAATGTGTCTATTGTGGCAGAGCTGCTTGCTTCATGTTCAGGACCACAGATCGTACGGCTTAGATCTATTTGCTTATCACCAAAGGAAATTGTGGGAGCCCTGGTTGAAATTTACGAGTTGTCCTTAAATACAGGAGAGGTGCAGGAAGACTGGAGGGTGGCAAATGTTGTGCCTCTTTTCTAGCAGGGCTGCAGGGAAAATGTTGGGAACTATAGGCCGGTGAGCTTAACATCTGTAGTTGGTAAGTTACTGGAGAGTATTCTGAGGGATAGGATATACAGGCATTTAGACGGACAAAGTCTGATGAGGGATAGTCAGCATGGTTTTATACATGGGAGGTCGTGTCTCACAAATTTGATTGAATCTTTTGAAGACGTGACCAAAAAGGTTGATGATGGCAGAGCTGTAGATGTGTACATGGACTTCAGTAAGGCATTCGACAAGGTTCCGCATAGTAGGCTGCTCTGCATGGGATCCAAGGAGAGATAGCTGAATGGGTAGCAAATTGGCTCCATGGAAGGAAGCAGAGGGTGATGGTGGAAGGTTGCTTCTCAGACTGGAGGCCTGTGACTAGTGGTGTGCCTCAGGGTTTGGTGCTGGGCCCGTTACTGTTTGTCATCTACATCAATGATTTGGATGAGAACAGACAGGGCAAGATTAGCAAGTTTGCTGATGATACAAATGTTAGTGGTTTTGCAGAAAGTGCAGATGGTTGTGAAAGATTGCAGCAGGATCTGGATCGATTGGCCAGGTGGGTGGAGGAATGGTTGATGGAATTTAATACAAAGAAGTGTGGTGTTGCATTTTGGAACGTCGAACAAGGTCAGGAACTACACAGTGAATGGTAGGCCTCTGGGTAGTGTTGTAGAGCAGAGGGATCTAGGATTACATGTGCATGGTTCCTTGAAGGTCGAGTTGCAGGTAGATAAGGTGGTCAAAAAGGCTTTTGGCACTTTGGCCTTCATCAGTCAGAGTATTGTGTATAGAAGTTAAGAGGTCATGTTGCAGTTGTATAAGACGTTGGTGAGACCGCATTTAGAATATTGTTCAGTTCTGGGCACCATGTTATTGGAAAGATATTATTTCCATGTTATAAGAAAGAGTCCCTTGCCCAGAATAGGGGAATCGAGGACCATAGGACATAGGTTCAAGGTGAAGGGGAAAAGATTTAATAGGAATCCAAGGGGTAACTTTTTCACACAAAGGGTGCATGGAACAAGCTGCCAGAGGAGTTAGTTGAGGCTGGGACTATCCCATTGTTTAAAAAACAGTTAGACAGGTACATCGATAGGACAGGTTTGGAGGGATATGGACCAAGCACGGGCAAATGGGACTAATGTAGCTGGGACATTGTTGGCCGGTGTCGGTGAGTTGGGCCGAAGGGCCTGTTTCCACACTGTATCACTCTATGACTCTATTACCAACTTGAACCCATCTGACTCTGACAATGCAGAATGTGTCGTTCATAATCACTTGCAACAAAGAAATGAACTGATGATTGTTCAGATTGACGTTTTACATCCAGCTCCTCAAAGGAACCTGCAAACGGAAGAACTAATTCACCCCTAAATCCTATTTCAGCCTTCAATTAGACCACAGCTAATTTGATGAGGACTGCACTGTCATGTTGCTGTCTTTTGGCCGAGACGCTAACGTGAGGCTTTACCCATCCTCTGGGTAGGTGTAAACTGGAAACAAGAATTATTCACTCTGTTGGCCACTCAATCTACTGACGCTGAAGAAGGGTCTTGACCTGAAAGGTCACCCTTTCCTTCTCTCCAGAGATGCTGCCTGACCCGCTGAGTTACTCCAGCATTTTGTACCAGCATCTGCTGTTATTTTCCTACACAACTCACCCATCTTTTCAGTATGTTGTGTGAACAGGTCAATGTGGCATTTTCTCACTGGCTCTCCGACTGATCTCCAAACGTGTTGTGTAGAAAGGAACTGCAGATGCTTGTTTACGCCGAAGATGGACACAAACTACTGGAGTAAGTCAGCGGAACAGGCAACCTCTCTGGAGAGAAGGAATGGGTGATGTTTCGGGTTGGCTACGTTGTCCCTGAACCAGGAAATGGCTTTTGTCACCGAATAACAGCTTTTTGCAGTCCTCACATGTTCACTCTTTATGCTTTAAGACCTCTTGATATCATTCCTTCTTCATCGCACCAGATAGAAGTTGTTTTTTTCACAGGCTTTTTCGCATCCAACTGAAGACATATTCACAAAACCACTGGAAATGAATACCCACAGAATGTTTTTTAAATGACCAGAAAAATGTTCTCGGGGGGAATTATAGGGTTTCAGAAAAATATAAGAACAAATGGTGGACATAGAAACTCATCATATGAAAAAATAGCAAAATTAGCCTGTGATTCAATCCTCTTTAAATATCCCCAATAGTCCAGCAACACAACTCTCTGGGATAGAGAATTCCAAAGATTTGCTATTCTGTGCCAGAAGAAAAATGCCCATTTGCTTGAGCTCTAAATGACTGGCCTCATGCAATAATTGACCCTGTTTGAGATTCTCTCACACTAAAAGGGATGTTCCAGAGGAGGTTTATGAGAATGATCCCAGGAATGATTGGGTTAACATCTGATAAGCTTTTGAAGGCTCATCTTCTCCTTCGAACCTTCCATTTCCTCCAAATCCAAGGCACTCACATGGGCCCCAGCTATGCCTGCCTCTTTGTAGGGTACGTTGAACAATCCCTGTTCCAGGCATACACTGACCCTATCCCTGAACTCTTATCTCCGATACAATGATGACTACATCGGTCTACCTCCTGCACCCATGCAGAACTCATGGACTTCATTAACTTCACCACCAATTTCCATCCTGCACTCAAATTCACTTGGACCATCTCAGACCACTTCCCTTTCCTTTCTTGATCTCACCGTCTCCATCGCAGGAGACAAATGTCAATTACAAACCCACTGACTCCCACAACTATCCCGACTACACTTCATCCCACCATGCCTCCTGCAAAGACTCTATCCCCTACTCCCTATTCCTCTGTCTACGTCGTATCTGCGCCCAAGTTGAGGTGTTCCACATCAGGACATCCGAGATGTCCTCATTCTGTGGGGAACGGGGGTTCCCCTCACCCATCATAGATGAGGCCCTCATTCGTGTCTCCTAGGTACCCCGCAGCTCCGCCCTTGCTCCCCCTCCCCCTCGTCCTTACCTTTCACCCCATCAGCCGTCGTATACAACACATAATCCTCACACATTTTTGCCACCTTCAACGGGATCCCACCACTAGTCACATCTTTGCATTTTTACCCCTTTCTGCCTTCTGCAGAGACTGTTCCCTCCACAACTCCCTGGTTAACTCAACCCTTCCCACCCAAACCACCCCCTCCCCAGGTACCAACTTCTGCAGAAGATGCAACACTTGACCCTATACCTCCTCCCTCGACTCTGTCCAGGAACCCCGACAGTCCTTTCAGGTTAGGCAGAGCTTCATTTGCTCCTCCTCCATCCTCATCTACTGTATCCGTTGGTCAAGATGTGGACTCTTCTACATCAGCGAGACCAAACGTAGACTGGGCGATCGTTTCGCTGAACACCTTCACTCAGTCCGCATGAACCTACCTGATCTCCCGGTTGCTAAACACTTTAATTCCCCGTCCCATTCCCACACTGACCTTTCCACCCTCGGCCTCCTCTATTGTCGGAGTGAGGCCAAACGTAAATTGGAGGAACAGCATCTCATATTTCGCTTGGGCAGCTTACAGCCCAGGGGTATATTGATTAAATCTTGATTTCTCTCATTTCAAGACACCCCTGCATTCCCTCTCTCTCCATCCCTCCTCCACCCAAATCACACCAACTTTTCATTCTCACCCAGAAAACAGCTAACATTGCCCTGTTTCCTTTATCATTGTTACTTTTTGCTTATCTTTCATTCATTTGTTCTATATCTCTACATCATCGTCTATATCTCTCATTTCCCTTTCCTGTGACGTCACCCATTCCTTCTCTCCAGAGATGCTGCCTGTCCTGCTGAGTTACTCCAGCATTTTGTGCCTATCTTGAGCTTTTGAAGGCACTGGGTCTGTACTCGCTGGAGTTTAGAAGGATGAGGGGGGACCTCATTGAAACTTACCCAATAGTGAAAGGCCTGGATAGAGTGCATGTGGAGAGGGCGTTTCCACTAGTGGAAGAGTCTAGGACTAGGGGTCGCAGCTTCAGAATAAAAGGACGTACCATTAGAAAGGAGATGGGGATGAATTTCTTTAGTCAGAGGGTGGTGAATCTGTGGAATTCATTGCCACAGATGGCTGTGGAGGCCAAGACAATGGATATTGAATGGCAGTGGATGATGGGCCGAATGGCCTTATTCTGCTCCTGGAACATGACAATAATAGACAATAGGTGTAGGAGTAGGCCATTTGGCCCTTCGAGCCAGCACCACCATTCAATGTGATCATGGCTGATCATTCTCAATCAGTACTCCGTTCCTGCCTTCTCCCCATACCCCCTGACTCTGCTATCCTTAAGAGCTCTATCTAGTTCTCTCTTGAATGCATTCAGAGACTTGGCCTCCACTGCCTTCTGAGGCAGTGAATTCCACAGATGTACAACTCGCTGACTGAGAAGGTTTTTCCTCATCTCCGTTCTAAATGGCCTACCCCTTACTCTTAAACTGTGGCCCCTTGTTCTGGATCCCCCAACATTGGGAACATGTTTCCTGCCTCTAACGTGTCCAACCCCTTAATAATTTTATACGTTTCGATAAGATCCCCTCTCATCCTTCTAAATTCCAGTGTATACAAGCCTGGTCGCTCCAGTCTTTCAACATACGACAGTCAGTTGAAAGATTATGAATTTATGAACTTACCTGATCATTGTCACATTGGCTTTTGTGTGAGTTCTGTTGTGCACAAATTGGCTGCTGCAGTGTCGTACATCACAATAGTGACTACACTTCAGAAAATACGTCATAAACGTTTGTTTTGTTTTCTTTCAATATCTGTTCTCACGCACTGCTGAACAAGCAAAGGAAAATATACATTCTGACATAAGTTGCATCAGTGCACAACTGCAGCGGCAATGGCAGTGCATTCACAGGACTGGTGGGAGGGGGAGACTTGTTTGTGCTTTGATTGAGTATTTATGTTCAATGTTCTTCTCTGAGTGGGAAAGTTCAACTCGATAACTCCTGCAAGAAGTAGTTTTTGTTGTGAGACGGAGCTCAAAACAGCCAACAACCTTCCTTGGTAAATTGTCAGTACAATTATATTTAATCTGTGCAGTTTGCAGAGACCTGGGTTTTTTTTTTGTTGGTTAAGTGGTGACAAAAAGTGAATTTCTTCCTTTATTTCATTTTCATAGCTTCTGAAGAAGAAAGCCCTCCTCCTCTGCCTGAGCGAACTCCTGAATCATACATTGTGCCAGAAAATCCCAGTAAGTGTATCAACTATCTTTCTGAAAGAAGATGACAGTGGATCTCTGATCTATCGTAAAGTTCACATTAAGTAGATCACTGATCTGTCCTCTTGATCTCAACAAGGCTTGTATTCACTGGAGTTTAGAAGGATGAGGGGGGATCTTATAGAGACATATAAAATTATAAAAGGACTGGACAAGCTAGATGCAGGAAAAATGTTCCCAATGTTGGGGGAGTCCAGAACCAGGGGCCACAGTCTTAGAATAAAGGGGAGGCCATTTAAAACTGAGGTGAGAAGGAACTTTTTCACCCAGAGAGTTGTGAATTTGTGAAATTCTCTGCCACAGAGGGCAGTGGAGGCCAAATCACTGGATGGATTTAAGAGAGAGTTAGATAGAGCTCTGGGGGCTAGTGGAACCAAGGGATATGGGGAGAAGGCAGGCACGGGTTACTGAGTGTGGATGATCAGCCATGATCACAATGAATGGTGGTGCTGGCTCGAAGGGCCGAATGGCCTCCTCCTGCACCTATTTTCTATGTTTCTATGTTTCTACTAAGACCTTGATCTATCTCAAGAATTCTGATGATGGGTGGAAGCAGAGGGTGATGGTGGAAGGTTGGTGTTTTGGACTGGAGGCCTGTGACTATGGTGTACCTCATGGTTCAGTACTGGGTCCATTGTGTTTTGTCATCTATATCATTGTTTTGGATGAGAACCTACAAGGCATGATTGGTACATTTGCAGATGACACTAAAGTGGGTGGCATTGTAGATAGCAAAGATGGTTGTCAAAAAATTGCAGCAGGATCGTGATCAGTTGAGCAGGTGGGCTGAGGAATGGTTAATGGTTTAATACAGAGAAGTGTAAGGTGTTGCATTCTGGGAAGTCAAACAGGGCAGGACCTACACAGTGAATGGTAGGGCTCTGAGGAGGCCTGGATCCCTCTGCTCTACTGCCCTGGGGGGACAGGATGGAGTCGAGGTAGGTGAAAATTAATTCGGTGGGACATGAACAGGCAGAAACAATGGGTCTGCCAGGACAGTTCTGTTTGTGGATGGGACATGTTGGTTAGCATGGGCAAGTTGGGGCGAAGGGCCTGTTTCCACGCTGAATGACTCTATGACTATATGAGCTCTCATGAAGATCCAGGTTGCAACTCAGAATAGGAGCAATTGTGCAGAACGACTGAGCCATAAGGGGCACAATTTGAATGAAATAAATTCAAGAATAATTGGACATCTCACCCCATTGCGAAAAGGTCTCACAACTCAAACTGTCTGTGAAATAATCATTTAATAAACCATTGCCATCTCCCACAATAAACGCATACTTTCATCCATCAACGTTCGTCAATCACATTTTAGTGTTGTACACATAGGGTAAAAAGTTCATCTTTCATTCTTTAATGTAGATCCTGTACCAGTTGCCCCAGCCGCTCTGAAAATTGGGACATCTTTGGAGTGGAGTGGTTGCACTCAAGCAGAGGGCTTCACACAATCTGTTAATGTGAAGACACGGAGTAAGGTAATGGTTTCCAATGGTTCCAGGTTCACAACAGCTTCTTCCCCACAGCCATTTGGCTATTAAACACTACAACCTCAAATAGCACTATTTAATAAGAATTATTATTATTATTGTGATCTATATATATGTGTATTTGTGAGTGTCTGTAAATATACACACACTGAGGCTTTTTTTACTCTCGTTTATTCTATTGTTTTCAGTGTACTATGTTTACAAATTATGTCGTGCTGATGCAAGTTTGACACACACATTAGAAGGAATTGGTGACGTTACGGGTCGAGATGTCTGAACAAGGGCCTCGACCCGAAACATCACCCATTCCTTCTCTCCAGAGATGCTGCCTGTCCCCCTGAGTTACTCCAGCTTTTTGTATCATGCTTCTACTCTAATTCTGCGGGTTCTGAGGTGGCTGATGAGAGCAGCCATGGGACCTGGAAACAGACGGAGTTGACATTGCCTGACGGGGTGGGTGGCTGGGTGGTTCATGAAGTAGCGCACTCCTGCCACTGTGCAGGGCCAAGCCATTAGACTTACCATCCCAAATCCTCTACCTCTGAATGGTAATGGGCCAGAGATTCTTTGAAGTCAGTTTTAACGTTGCATTTTATCTGGAGGCTTTGATTATGTTCTTGAATCTTTCCTTCTGTCTGCCTGGTAAACTCTTCTAGTGACAGAGCTCAGAACTGGATGTCTATTTTGGAAATCTGGTGTTAGGCACACGGTCTGCCCAAGATAGCCAACGACGTAACTTGGGCATCAATATTGGGGACGTTGGGCTGGGAGAGGATGCTGGCCTTGGTTCACTGATCCTTCCAATGAATTAGGAAGGTTTTGTGGAGACAATATCTTTCCACGCCTGCTGGCATTAGTGCAGGTCTTAGTAGCATTCAGGAAAACAGGGACCACTGCTGTGTAATGTGTTTGGTACCAGATCCGAAGTATTTATCATCAAGTGTCATGGGTTAACATATGATGAGCGTTTAATGGAACTGGGCCTGTACTCGCTGCAGTTTAGAAGGATGAGGGGGGACCTCATTGAAACTTAGCGAATAGTGAAAGGCCTGGATAGAGTGGATGTGGAGAGGGTGCTTCCACTCGTGGTAGAGTCTAAGACCAGAGGTCATAACCTCTGAATTAAAGGGCGTTCCTTTCGGAAGGAGATTAGTCAGAGGGTGGTGAATCTGTGGAATTCATTGCCACAGAAGGCTGTGGAGGCCAAGTCAATGGATATTTTTGAGGCAGATATAGATTGTTGATCAGTACGGGTGTCAGGGGTTATGAGGAGCAGGCAGGAGAATGGGGTTGAGAAGGAGAGATAGATCAGCCAGTATTGGATGGCAGAGTAGACTTGATGGGCTGAATGGCCTAATTCTGCTCCTATCACTTATGAACTTATGAAGTATCCATTTCCTCGATTGACAAACTCTCTGCCGGTGCACTAAAGGTGAATTTTATTGTCAATATTTGCTTTCACCACACCTGATATCTGTCTGGGATCTACCTGTAGGAAACTAACTCTGCTGGTTCCATCAAAACTCAATTTCTTTAACTGCAAACTGAATAAGCAAAGTTGACCCATTTCTTTTTTTTTTGTTGCAGAGTTTGAAATTGAGGGGCTTTAGGCAGGGTAAGTTGATGCAAATCTATCATGGTTCAAATGAAAAATAATCAAGCAATTCCGCACTTTCTCTGCCTCATCTTCATCCCAAGCTATGAAATTGCCAATGTGGTCATATTTAAAAACGGTTCTTATAATGTTATTCTGCATGTAACTCAAGTGGTCATTAACCATATTTGTAGCGATTAGCCTTGACAGTAACATTGGCAACTAATAATAAAGCCTGTAACTCGAATCGCTATATACCACATCAATCAATGGAGCAGCTAATAACTATAATTCTAGTAACTATTTGGTCATGCCTGCAACTCTGGTACAAATTATAGCTCCCAATAATTCTAATAATTATCAACCATACCATCAATGTCACTCTGTGGTTATTGTCATGGGACCTTCTGCACTGAGACAGTCAGTCTGAGAGATTATTACTGTAGATGTTACCTTACTCTTAGCAACGAAGAGCTGGGATTTGGTGAGTGAGTGAGTGAGTGTGTGTTTGTATGGTGGAGGGGGAAGGGAGGTGAGGGAAAATGGTGGAGATGAGCAGTTTTGTTCCCTCCTTCAAGGGATCTGGAGCTCTCTGGCAATACTGGCATATATTATGCTATTGATCCCTCACTGCCCCTGAACTGCGATGGCAGAAAAGAGCCAACAACATTGATGAATCATGTGTTGAACAGGCTGGGAAAAGGTAGCTAATATCCCCCAGGAAAAACATTAGTGAGCCAGATGAGTTTTAAAACAAAATCGATGTTTTAATAGCATAGTGGTATGTGCTTCCTTTAACTTCTAGGTTTTACTTAATTATTTGAAGTTAGATTTCCCAAGCTGCCACAGTGGGATTTAAAATTTGGGAATTTCCAAATCACTTGTCCAGAACTATTTTCTGCACATCCTATAACTTACTCTGGTTAAATGCAACCTAATTGTGCAGCGGTAGAGTTGCTGCCTTACAGCGAATGCAGCGCCGGAGACCCGGGTTCGATCCCGACTACGGGTGCCGTCTGTACGGAGTTTGTACGTTCTCCCCGTGACCTGCGTGGGTTTCCTCCGAGATCTTCGGTTTCCTCCCACACTCCAAAGATGTACAGGTTTGTAGGTTAATTGGCTTGGTGTATGTGTAAATTGTCCCTAGTGTGTGTAAGATGGTGTGAATGTGCGGGGATCGCTGGTCGGTGCAGACTCATTGGGCCGAAGGGCCTGTTTCCACGCTGTATCTTTAAACTAATCTCTGATCCATCACCAGTGGGTACATTGTGACAAAACCTAATTTAAAAATCTTTGTGCAAGACACTGCAAATTTGCCTGCGTTGGACATATGAAGTTTCACACAAAGAATACAATCACATTCAGAGAAAAAGCATGCCACGTCACTGCAATGTTGACACGCTGTGGATGTGGCATGTACTCCTGACAGGATAAACTGCAGCAACTTGCCAAGCTTTCTTCCACACCATATCCTGAAATTGCAACCGGCCCCATCAAAAAGGTCAGAGACCCCAAAGGCTTGGCACAACATAAGTTGTAGCTCAAGCACCTTCATTTTAACTTGGTCGTACATCACACTCTCCTGCAACAATGCTGCTTCAAGACCATCCATCTTCCTGTCTAACAACAGATTGTAGAACCTTCACCACCCTACAGCCTTCAATGGTTCAAGGCCAACGATTGCCACATTTTCAAAGGACTAGTGCAACAAACAATAAATCTAGCCAGGCTAGCAATTACCGCATGAGCAGATATTAATTTGTAAAAATATTACATCTCATGCTTGAGGAATGTTAAGGACATTTGTTGCTTTGTTGAGTGAACTTGGGAATTTTTGACTCACTGCTACTGCTCAATGCACAGGAACACAATGTTTGTGCCGAACATCACGTTAAACTGATCTCATCTGCCAGTATATGATCCATGTCCCCTTATTCCCTCTATTTCCATGCACCTATCTAAAAGACTCTTAAACAGCACTATAAAATCTGCCTCCCCCACCACCCCTGACATTCCAGGTCCCCACCATCTCTGTATTAAAAAAATGCCCCTCACATCCCCATTAAACTTTTCTCCTCCCAGTTTATCATTATGGCCTCCAGTGCTGGACATTTCCATCCTGGGTAAAAGCTTCTGACTGTCTATCCTATCTATTCCCTTCATAATTTTATATACTTACTAGACCAATTGGATCCGTTGGGCCCAAACCTCTCCTGCATTGGTGCAGCACCCTCTCCCAACCCTTCACCCCTCTCCCCTCTCCCCCTCCCCTCCCCTGTCCCCTCACCCCCCCCTCCCCCTCCCCTCTTCCCCCCTCCTCTCCCCCCTTCCCTCCCCCTCCCTCCCTCCTTCCTCCACTCCCCCTCCCTCCACCCCCTCCTCCCTCCCTTGGAGATAGATTCAAACTTTAAAATGTGAATAACCTTTAAAATATAACACCGATTTCAATGAAACTTCTTCCATTAGCACCAAAGGGACGCCGGTGAGTAAGGTGGGCCAAAAATTGTTGTGCTATCATGTACCGTTTTGGCTGTAGTTCAGGAACAAACAAACAAACAAACGAGTTTTAGTATATAGATAACAAGACTCAAATTAACCTCCAACTTCTAGAGAAAACAATCCAAGTCT
This sequence comes from Rhinoraja longicauda, assembly GCF_053455715.1. Lineage (NCBI taxonomy): Eukaryota > Metazoa > Chordata > Chondrichthyes > Rajiformes > Arhynchobatidae > Rhinoraja > Rhinoraja longicauda. The sequence continues at coordinate 3,362,956 of NC_135976.1, forward strand.
ATCCAACCTCTTTCTGTAGCTGAAACCCTCTAATCTAGGCAGCATTCTGTAAAACTTCCTCTGCACATTCTCCAAAGCCTCCACATCTTTCTCGTAATGGGGTGACCAGAACTGCACGCAATATTTGAAATGCAGCCTGACCAAAGTCCTATCGAGCTGCATCATGATTTCCTGACTCTTATATTCAAAGTCCCTAGCAATGAAGGTAAGCAAACTATATGCCTGCTTTACCACTCTATCAACTTGTGCTCCACCTTCAGTGAGCTGTGCACTTGTACTCCAAGATCCCTCTGCACATCAGTGCTGATAATGGTCTTGCAATTAACTGTGAAGTGTGTCCCTGCTGCAAGATTAACCTGAATGCATTGCAGCATTAATTAATGCTGCTATTTTACATTTGTTAATTTCCTCAAAAACCTTTTCCCACAGAGAGGAAGACTGAATCGTTATTACTTCCAATTTCACTGAGTGAGTATCATTTACTCTTAGAATGTCTGCTTCACCCCACACCTATTTTTGTATGCATGTTTGCACTAAATTAAGGTGGTCAATGTGCAATAACTGTGATGCAGTCTCACTGTCAGTGATTCACCTGTGGCCACTCCACATCCTTGTGCCTCCTGGGTTTCCCTCTGTATTTACTTATAACTTTCTGCAACCATTGCCATGGTATGTTGTCCTGAGCTTCTCAATGAGCCTTCCCACTGATCACTATACTGACTATCCACGTTAGGGTTGCCAACTGTTCCGTATTAGCCGGGACTTCACGTATATTGGCCTAAATTGGCTTGTCCCGTACGGGACTGCCCTTGTCCCGTATTAGGCCTGGGGGGGCTGTAGGCCCGGACAATGTAAGCCCAGGGGCCACTATAGGCCCGGACAGTGTAGGCCCGGAGGCCGCCTAACAGAGGTTGCGTAGCAACCCACCCCCCCAGCCCGAGTGGACGCCATTGGTGGAGTGAGAGAGGTCACGTGGGGCGCGGGGTGAGGTCACATGAGGCGTGGGGTGGTGACGTCACTTTTTGTCCCGTATTTGGGAGTGAGGAAGTTGGCAACCCTAATCCACGTGTTCCCTCTAATTCCTGGTGAATCTTTGGTGTCTGCTGGGATTCTTACTGAAGCCTTTCTGCACCTTGTTTCTTCAATGTGAGTTTTATTTAAATCTGTCCACAGGTTTGCCGCAGTCTGATACTGCTTCCTCTCCTGAGATGCATAATCCCAGATCATCACCTGATCCCGACAAGGTGTTTGCGAGGAGCAAGGTAAGAAAGATTCCTTCTCTTCAGTGAAGACATTCAAGGCCTTTCCAGGAGGTACCCTGTTATCAATCGATATAGTCAATAGTCATTTATTTGTCACATTCAAATAAATGTGCAGTGAAATGAAAAATTACCCGCAGTTCAACAATAAGACCAATAAGAATAATCAATAAAAATGCAATAACACATACAATCATAACCAACACCAAACAAAAGAAACATCCATCACAGTGAGTCTCCTCCAGTCACCTCCTCACTGTGATGGAAGGCCAGAATGTCTTTTTCTCTTCCCTGCCGTCTTCTCCCGCGGTCAGGCTGTTGGAGTTGCCACGTCGGGGCGGTCGGGGCTCCCGACATTGAAGCCCCCGCCGGGCAGAGAAAATCCCGCGGTGAAAGGTCCGCGGCGGGCCGACCCAACCCCGCGATTCGGGGCGGGCGAAGATGCTGCCGCTGCCGGAGCTCCCGATGTCGGCCCCCACCCAGGGGCCTGTGGGCTTCCGACGTCTAGGCGGCCCGCGCCGAAGTAGTCTCCGGAGACGAGTCGCAGCCACTCCCGCAGCATCCGAAGGTGGCCAGCGCCGCAGGTGGTGAGTCCAGGCCGTGGGCTCCGAACCAGAGCCCTAGGTGTCCCAGCCGGAGGCCGTCAGCTCCAGGTGCATGGCCGGTGGTAGGCCGCAGCGGGAACGGAGATACGACACAGAAAACAAAGGTCGGGTCTCCGTCCGGGAGAGACAATGTTACAGTTCCCACCCACCCCAACCCCCCCCACCCCCCCATATAACACACAACCACAAACACTACATCATATTTAAACTACAATTCAGACAAAAACAACAAAAAACACAAAAGACAAACGGACTGCAGGCAAGCCGCAGCTGCGAGGGCAGCGCTGGCTCCAATGTGAGCCACGCAACTGGGCAAACGCAAGCAGTGGGACGGGGCATTTGGTCTGTATGGATAAGTTGGGTTAAGTTGGGACAAGTTTCGTGCTGTACGACTCCATGATAATATTTTATTTACAGCAAAGAAAAATGTAACATTTTACTTTCCAACTCTTTATATGGTTTTGCTTAAGTTCATAAGGAAATGGCGGAAGAGTTGAATAGGTACTTCAGATCTGTCTTCACTAAGGAAGACACAAACAATCTCCCAGATGTACTAGTGGACAGACGATCAAGGGAGACAGAGGAACTGAAAGAAATTTGCATTAAACGAGAAATAGTATTGGGTAGACTGATGGGACTGATGGCTGATAAATTCCCAGGGCCTGATGGCCTGCATCCCAGGGTACTCAAGGAGGTGGTTCAAGAAATCGTCGACGAATTGGTGATCATTTTCCAATGTTCAATAGATTCAGGATCAGTTCCTGTGGATTGGAGGACAGCTAATGTTATCCCACTTTTCAAGAAAGGAGCGAGAGATAAAACGGGGAATTATAGACCAGTTAGCCTGACATCGGTGGTGGGGAAGATGCTGGAGTCAATTATTAAAGAGGTAATAATGGTGCATTTGGATAGCAGTAAAAGGATAAGTCGAAGTCAGCATGGATTAATGAAGGGGAAATCCTGCTTGACTAATCTTCTGGAATTTTTTGAGGATGTGACAAGTAAAACGGATGAAGGAGAGCCAATGGATGTAGTGTATCTAGACCTTCAGAAAACCTTTGATAAGGTACCACGCGGGAGGTTGGTGAGCAAAATTAGAGCACATGGTATTGGGAGTAGGGTGTTGACTGGATAGAGAATTGGTTGGCAGACAGGAAGCAAAGTGTAGGAATAAACGGGCCCTTTTCAGAATGGCAGGCAGTGGCGAGTGGAGTGCCGCAAGACTCAGTACTGGGGCCGCAAATATTTACAATATATATTAATGATTTGGATGATGGAATTAGAAGTAACACTAGCAAATTTGCAGATAAATGTGAGGTTATCCACTTTGGCGGCAAAAATAAGGAAGCAGATTATTATCTCAATGGTATCAGGTTAGGTAAAGGGGAAGTGCAACGAGACCTTGGTGTCCTTGTGCACCAGTTACTGAAAGTAAGCATGCAGGTACAGCAGGCAGTGAAGAAAGCTAATGCCAAAGAGTTCAAATCCAGAGGAGAAGTGACAGTGTATGCTTTGGCATCAATGCAGCATTTGGCCGAATATGACTTTGAAGAGCCCTGCTAACTCTGAAGCAATGGGGTTCAAATGCCAATGTTTGGAGTCATACTTCCTACAATGCTGCTCGGAGGTCAACCTTCAACCCCCAGGATATCCATGCAGGAATTCCTAGGGCACTACTGCTGCATCCATGATCATTCCTTCCATTATAAGAGGATGCTCATTGATGATTTATCCATGCTCACATTTGTTCGCTACTCAGAGAATAATGCAGTTTGTGCTTTCAGGCAGAAAGACCTTGACAATCTCGACCTTGACAATATACATGCATGAAAATTGGAAAGCAGTGTTTATACCACACCGCTACCATGTAAAGACCATATCTAAGTAGAGAGGGGGGGGAATGGTGTCCGTTATTGCCGATTATCCATTATAACCAAGTAAGGTATTATCGATTTATTCACAAAATGCTGGAGTAACTCAGCAGGTCAGGCAGCGTCTCGGGAGAGAAGGAATGGGTGACGTTTCGGGTCGAGACCCTTCTTCAGACTGATGTCAGGGGGGCGGGACAAAGGAAGGATATAGGTGGAGACAGGAAGATAGAGGGAGATCTGGGAAGGAGGAGGGGAAGGGAGGGACAGAGGAACTATCTAAAGTTGGAGAAGTCGATGTTCATACCACTGGGCTGCAAGCTGCCCAGGCGAAATATGAGGTGCTGTTCCTCCAATTTGCGGTGGGCCTCACTATGGCACTGGAGGAGGCCCATGACAGAAAGGTCAGACTGGGAATGGGAGGGGGAGTTGAAGTGCTCGGCCACCGGGAGATCAGTTTGGTTAATGCGGACCGAGCGCAGGTGTTCAGCGAAGCGATCGCCGAGCCTGCGCTTGGTTTCGCCGATGTAAATGAGTTGACATCTAGAGCAGCGGATGCAATAGATGAGGTTGGAGGAGGTGCAGGTGAAACTTTGTCTCACCTGGAAAGACTGTTTGGGTCCTTGGATGGAGTTGAGGGGGGAGGTAAAGGGTCAGGTGTTGCATCTCGTGCGGTTGCAGGGGAAAGTGCCCGGGGATGGGGTGGTTTGGGTAGGAAGGGACGAGTGGACCAGGGAGTCACGGAGGGAACGGTATTATCGCTGTATGTCGTTGAAACGAAGAACTGCAGATGATGGTTAATACACAAAAGAACACAAAGTGCTGGAGTAACTCTGCAGGGGAGGCAGCATGACTGGAGAACACGGATAAATGTCTTTGGGACCCTTCTGCAGACTGATTCAGTCTACTCCAGCGCTTTGTGTCATTTGACCTTGAATCTAGGCGGCGATGGTCTGCACCTGCGAGCCCTTCTTCACCGGTTCACGCGGTTGTTGTTGCGCCTCACACTGTAGCCCTGGGGACAGCCCTTTCTTCAGGCCCCGACCAACGACAAGATGCGCCCAGTCGCCATGGGGCTTCCTCTCCTCCTTACCAAGATGGAGTAAGTCGGTGACTCCGGGGGAGAAGAAGGAGGAGGTAGTGGTGGAGGGGAGGGAGGGGTGTGTGGTGGAGAGGACAGAGCGACAGGAGGAGGAGGTGGCGGCCAAGTGGACATGATGAGGGATGGAGTGGTGGAAGGAAGGTGCACCCTGCGAGATGGGCCAGGGGCCTCAGAAGCCTGTGCTCTCAGTGGTCGGGGAGGCAGTATACCACTATAGCCAAAATCTGTTATAAAAGAGTTGTTCAAACAATGGTTTACTGTATATATAAATTAGTTGAACGTAGATGTAGACTGGGCAGTTAGTAAGTTTGCAGACACTGAGATTGTGAGAACTGTGAGAATGGCTGTCTTAGGTAAACGGCGGTATATAGATCAGCTACAGAATGGGCAGAGAAATAGACAATAGACTGCAGGAGACCTGCAGGAGGAGGCCATTCGGCCCTTCGAGCCAGCACCGCCATTCAATGTGATCATGGCTGATCGTTCTCAATCAGTATCCCGTTCCTGCCTTCTCCCCATACCCCCTGACTCCGCTATCCTTAAGAGCTCTATCTAGCTCTCTCTTGAATACATTCAGAGAATTGGCCTCCACTGCCTTCTGAGGCAGATAATTCCACAGATTCACAACTCTCTGACTGAAAAAGTTTTTCCTCATCTCAGTTCTAAATGTCCTACCCCTTATTCTTAAACTGTGGCCCCTGGTTCTGGACTCCCCCAACATTGGGAACATGTTTCCTGCCTCTAATGTATCCAAACCCTTAATAATCTTATATGTTTCGATAAGATCCCCTCTCATCCTTCTAAATTCCAGTATATACAAGCCTAGTCACTCCAGTCTTTCAACATATGACAGTCCCGCCATTCCGGGAATTAACCTAGTAAACCTATGCTGCACGCCCTCAATAGCAAGAATATCCTTCCTCAAATTTGGAGACCAAAACTGCACACAGTACTCCAGGTGCGGTCTCACTAGGGCACTGTACAACTGCAGAAGGACCTCTTTGCTCCTATACTCAACTCCTCTTGTTATGAAGGCCAACATTCCATTGGGTTTCTTCACTGCCTGCTGTACCTGCATGCTTCCTTTCAGTGACTAATGCACTAGGACACCCAGATCTCGTTGTACGTCCTCTTTTCCTAACTTGACACCATTCAGATAATACTCTGCCTTCCTATTCTTACCACCAAAATGGCAGATAGAGTTTAATCCAAGCAAGTGTGAGGTGTGGCACTTTAAGAGGTGAAATGTAAGGGGAAATACACAATTAATGGCATGACACTTATCAACATTGAGTACCTTCATAAGTCGGGACATTGAGTATGAATCATAAAGTCAAGATGCAGCTTTGTAGGACTTTTGTTTGGCCACATTTGGACTATTGCGTGCAGTTCTGGTTGCCCATTACGGGAAGGATATGGAGGCTTTGGAAAAGGGTGTAGAGGAGATTTACCAGAATGAAGTACAGATTAGCGGGTATTAATTACAGGGATTGGTTGGACAGACTTGGATTGTTTAGTCTGGAACGCCAGAGGTTGCAGAGAAACCGGGCAGAAGTGTATACAATTATGAGAGGCGTAGATCGGATAGACTCCCCAAACCTTTGTCCAAAGATGGACAAATCAAATACCAGAGGGCATAGCTTTAAGGTAAGAGGGGCAAAGTTTAAAAGATATGTGGGGGCAACTGTTTTGCACAAAGGATGGTGAGAGCCTGGAACGTACTGACAGGGATGGTGGTTGAGGTGTCTACGATAGTGTTATTTAAGAGAAATTTGGATAGGCATATGGATAGGCAGGGAATGGAAGGATATGGATCCTGTGCAGCCAGATAAGAGTTGGGCTGGGCATCATGTACAGCACGGACAAAGTGGGCAGAAGGGCCTGTTCTAGTGCTGTACTGTTCTGTGTTCTTTGCTCCAACTGGAATATTGTACACATGCCAAGACATCCTATGAATGGATATTTGTGACAAATGAGTACTGGTTTACTTCTGGGGTAAGACAAATGAGGTGAAAGGGGCAAGATTTAATATTTATGCTGGGAGGCCAAGATTTAATATGAACCTGAGGAGCATTTTTTTTCACTCAGTTGAAGTGATGGGTCAAAGGAACCAGCTGCCAGAGGAGGTGGTTGAGGCAGATACTATATGGACATTTAAAAGACACTTGGACAGGTACATGGATAGAAATATGGGACAAACGCAGACAAATGGGATGGGGCACCTTGGTCAGCATGGACGGGTTGGGCTGAAGGGCATGACTCTATGACTCTAAAAGAATACGGTGACTGGGCCTATATGGTGTTGAATTTAGGAAAATGAGAATTGATCTTATTGAAATGTACAAAATTCTTATGGACCATTTCAGAGATTATGTAAAGTTGATGTTTCTAAGTCAGTAACTAAGGCAAACACTTGGAAAATATGGGAAAACCTATTCATGACATCTAGAGTTTAGAGAGAGTCACGGAGTCGTACAGCGTGGAAACAGGCCCTTCGTCCCAACTTTCCCATGCTGACCAACATGCCCCATCTACACTAGTCCCACCTGCCTACATTTGGCCCACATCCCTCTAAACCAATCCAATCCAAGCAGCATTCCAAATGTTTTTTAAACATTGCGGTAGTACCTGCTTCAACTACCTCCTTCCATACGCCCACCACCTTTTGTGAAAACAAATATTGGCCCTCTTGAGTGGTTGGCTAGGTGAGGGAAGGAATGGTAGATGGAATTTAATACAGAGAAATGTGAGGTGTTGCATTTTGAAAAGTCTAACATGGGTAGGACCTACACAGTGAATGGTGGGGCCGTTGGAAATGTTGTAGAGCAGAGGGATCTAGGACTGCAGGTACATAGTTCATGCTGCCAGAGGGGGTAGTTCATGTAGAGACGATCGCAATGTTTATCGAAGCAATTAGACAGGTGCATGGATATGACAGGTTTAGAGGGATATGGGCCAAACGCAGGCAAGGGGGACTAGTGTAGATGGAACATGTTGGTAGGTGTGGGCAAGTAGGGCTGAAGGGCCTGATTCCACACTGTATGACTCTATAAGTGTGAAGTCCTCGGCACATTAAGTAGCCACATTCAGCGTATTAAGTTATGTTGCAGTTGTATAAGGCATTGGTGAGGCCATATTTAGCGTATTGTTTTCAGTTTTGGGCACCATGTTAAAGAAAGATGTTGTCGAGTTGGAAAGGGTGCAAAGAAGATTTACGAGGATGTTTCCAGGACTCAAGGGCTGGAGCTATAGGGAGAGTTTGAGCTGGGATGCTATTTCTTGGAGTGCAGGAAGGTGAGGGATAATCTTATAGAGGTGTACCAAATCATGAGACTAATAGATCGGGAATCGAGAACTAGAGGACATTTATTCACAAACTGCTGGAGTAACTCAGCAGGTCAGGCAGCATCTCGGGAGAGAAGGAATGGATGATGTTTCGGGTCGAGACCCTTCTTCAGTCTGAAGAAGGGTCTCGACCCGAAACATCATCCATTCCTTCTCTCCCAAGATGCTGCCTGACCTGCTGAGTTACTCCAGCATTTTGTGAATAAATACCTTCGATTTGTACCAGCATTTGCAGTTATTTTCTTACGAGAACTAGAGGACACACTTTTAAAGTGAGGGGAGGAAATTCTATTTCTTACATTATCATAACACAGTGCATGTAAATAGATTTTTTCAAAACTTACTTTCTCTACTCTCTGGTTGATAAACCATGCATCTTGTATGCATGCCTTCAGATTACTGACACTTGATATCCATAAACTCAACTTGAACACAATTGCTTTTATGCCCCGATAGCTTTGTACTTCTTATTGTATGGGCTGAAAGCTATTCAATTCCAGCAGGTGGCGCTGAAGCATAAGGATTACAATCATTTTGAAGAGCTGCCGGAACGGGGGTCCATTCAGCCATTGGACCTATTGCTGCTCCAGATGGCGGATTTGTACTGCATCGGCATTTTCTACACCTCTCCTCATATCCTTACCCAGCAAACACCTATCACCCATTCCATTTGACTTAAGGTGCAAGGAGTGTAGGAAGGAACTGCAGATGCTGGCTTACACTGAAAACAGACACAAAAAGCTGGAATAACTCAGCTTTAGGCAGCATCCAGAGGCAACATCTCAGCTTTGCCTCTTTAACTCAGCTTTAGGCAGCATCCTGAGGCAACATCTCTGGAGAGAAGAAATGGGTGATGTTTTGGGTTGAGACCTTCAGACTGAGAGTCAGGGGACAGGGAATGAAAAGGTACAAAGGACAAATTAAAGAAATGCAAAAAGGCTGATCAAACCCAGCAACGATGATCACGAGGTTAATTCCCGGAATGGTGGGACTGTCGTACGTTGAAAGACTGGAGCAACTGGGCCTGTCTGTATCCTCTGGAATTTAAAAGGATGAGAGGGGATCTTATTGAAACATATAAGATTATTAAGGGATTGGACGCACTAGAGGCAGGAAAATGTTCCCGATGTTGGGGGAGTCCCGAAACAGGAGCCACAGTTTAAGACTAAGGGGTAGGCCATTTAGAACTGAGACGAGGAAAAACTTTTTCACTCAGAGAGTTGTGAAGCTGTGGAACTTTCTGCCTCACAAGGCAGTCGAGGCCAATTCTCTGGATGATTTCAAGAGAGAGTTAGATAGAGCTCTTAATGACAGTGGAGTCAAGGAATATGGGGAGAGGGCAGGAACGGGGTACTGATTGTGCACGATCAGCCATGATCACGGTGAATGGCGGTGCTGGCTCATAGGGTCGAATGGCCTACTCCTGCACCTATTGTCTATTGTCTCATGGTCCATTGTTGGGTGTGGGAAGATGATAATGAGTAATACAAACAGTAAACACAGCAGGACAACAATGAAACAAGTACGATGACTGGAGGAGGGTTGGGAGGGAAAGAGGCGATGTAAGGGTTACTTGAAATGAGAGAAATCAATAGTCTTGCCGCTGGGGTGTTAGCTGCCCAAGCAAAGTACGAGGTGCTGTTCCTCCAATTTGCATTCACCTATTTTCTCCAGAGATTCTGCTTGCCCCTCTGAGTTACTCCAGATTTTTGGGTCTATCTTAGGTGCAAGGAGTTCCATATTTCCACCTTAAGTGTGAAATTCTACTTCCGATTTCCTGAATAGTTTATTCTGGAATCCTTTCCCATACCACAGAGGAGGTAGTTGATGGTTTTGTTCTGATTGCAGGCCTATCCCACTCTAACGACCTTGATCATATCAGTCCTGTAAATTAGTGAGGTCAAACATGCTGCTCAGTTCTGCATTACATCTGCCTATCCAACAGCCTTTTTTAAAGCCATGTACAAGCACTGCAAAATCTCCTCAAGATATGCCTATTTTGAAGACGTCTCCTCATCTCGCCGACAGTTGTGTGAGATCCTCTCTCATTGCTCCCCTCCGTGATCGTCTTGCCTGTCCCCTTTTCCAGCTTTATTCTCTCCCCCATAATCAGTCTGAAGAAGGGTCTGAACCCGAAACATCACCTAATCATCTCCAGAGATACTGCCTGACCTGCAGTTATTCCAGCACTTGGTGTCCTTTTTTGTACTCAGTTACCTCAGATATTTCAACCAACAACTAACATTCGGTTCTTGCTTCCATGAAAGAATCTCCATTTGGAAGTTGTCCCTTCATTTCCCAGGTCTGTTTCCTGGGGACAGTATTCAAAATGGTAATAGAGTTGTAATAATTCAGATTGTGCCAACCTAAGTTGTAATTCACTCTCTCTGTATCTTCATCTGCAGAGTATGAAAATTCTACGAAGTATGAAGAAAAGTGAGTGGATTGTCTTTTCTGGAATTACATTAAAATATTTAGATGTTATAATGTGTAATTAATAAGGTCATGTGAAATCACTGCAAGGAAGAGGCACATCAGCCTTTCTCTATCCAGGTGCATTACCTTTTTAAAGCAACTAAACATTTACTCCGGCTCCCTTCTGTTTATCTGTGGTTCTGCTATTTTTATTTTTCAAATTCTTGCCAGCGAGATGAAAAGATTGTGTGAAAGGACTGAAAGTACCTCAAAAAAGTGATTCCTTTGTTGTGAGTTATTGATTCTCCAGTTCACTGTGCGGGAGTTCAGCAACAGCAGGATCTCACCAACATCAGACAAAATGTGTAGGAAGGAACTGCAGATGCTGGTTTAAACCAAAGATAGACACAAAATGCTGGAGCAACTCAGTGGGACAGGGAGAGTCTGAAGGGTCTCGACCTGAAACATCACCCATTCCTTCTCTCCAGTGATGCTGCCTGTCCCGCTGAGTTGCTCCAGCATTTTGTGTCTATCTCACCAACATCAGTCTTCCCACAGTGGCTGGTTGAACCACTGTGTGTTTCTAGCGCTTTGTTTTTTTTAATTTGAGCTGCTTGCTTTTTTTAATTTGAGCTGACAGACAAGCTATCAACAGCTAGGACAACAGCTATGTAAGAAAATAACTGCAGATGCTGGTACAAATCGAAGGTATTTATTCACAAAATGCTGGAGTAACTCAGCAGGTCAGGCAGCATCTCAGGAGAGAAGGAATGGGTGACGTTTCGGGTCGAGACCCTTCTTCAGTCTGAAGAAGGGTCTCGACCCGAAACGTCACCCATTCCTTCTCTCCTGAGATGCTGCCTGACCTGCTGAGTTACTCCAGCATTTTGTGAATAAAGGACAACAGCTATGGTTCCTGCTTTTTCCCCATCTCCTTTGATTCCTTTCACCCCAAGAGCTAAATCTAACTCTCTCTTGATACCGCTGGGTTGTAAGCTGCCCAAGCGAAATATGAGGTGTGGTACCTCCAATTTGAATTTGGGCTCACTCTGACAATGGAGGAGGTCCAAGACAGAAAGATCAGTGTGGGAATGGGAAGGGGAGTTAAAGTGTTTGGCAACTGGGAGATCAGGTAGCCAAGCCGCTAGTGGACATAGTTAATGTACCATTGCACATCTCTCTCTCTGTCTTGTGTGCCCACAGCAATAAGTGGTGGCTCTACGCTATCCAGGACTTCTGTGCCTGAGCCAAGCCCAGAACAGAGTCGCTTCTTTCCGAAATTTGGTGAGTTACTTGCTCTCAACAGAAGCTGTTACTTAGTGCCCACCACCACGACCACGAGATCGACCCATCTGTTTATGAAAGCAATTGGTTCGAATAGCTTGGATGCGCATGATCAATACTTCAATTGAAAAGCTGAATGGACCTACAATTTCCAAAAGTTGAAAAAAGAAAATTCAAAAAGTATTCATGGAAGCATTAAGTATTTTAAATCAATAATTTGTCCCCGTCTTTATTCACTCTTTGAGAAGTTAAGGGCTCAGCAGATCGTGCAGTGAAGGTTGGCACAAGGAACTGCAGATGCTGATTTACAAAAAAAGACACAAAGTGCTGGACTAACTCTGTGAAGGTGTTCTCTTGGTGTTGTTGGCCAAGCAGTTTCAGGATTAGACTCAGGAATGATGGAATAACATTTAGCAAATTTCCAAACTGGGATGGCATGTGACTTTTTTTTAGAGATACAGTACAGAAACAGGCCCTTCGGCCCACCGAGTCGGCGCCACCCAGCGATCCCCGCACATTAACACTATCTTACACACACTAGGGACAATTTTTACATTTACCCAGTCAATTAACCTACATACCTGTACGTCTTTGGAGTGTGGGAGGAAACCGAAGATCTCAGAGAAAATCCACGCAGGTCACGGGGAGTACGTACAAACTCCGTACAGATGGCGCCCGTAGTCAGGATCGAACCTGAGTCTCCGGCGCTGCATTCGCTGTAAGGCAGCAACTCTACCGCTGCGCCACCGTGCCGCCCTATCTTGGAAGCAAAGCTCAGGACTCTGTTCACCTGCTGGCAGTGAAGGTTTATAGTTTGCAGTGTTGCCAAAGAAGCTCTGTTGGGTTGTTGCGTTGCATCCAGTGGATAGTGCACAATACAGTCACAATATGGATGAGGAAGGAAATCAACATCAGAGAAATCAGGGCAGCACCGCAGAGCAGCGGTAGAGTTGCAGCCGTACAGCGCTAAAGACCTAGATTCGATCCTGACTACAGGTGCTGTCTGTACAGAGTGTCTACGTTCTTCCTGTGTCCGCATGGGTTTCCCCCAGGTGCTCCGGTTTCCTCCCACATTCCAAAAAACATGCAAGTTTGCAGGTTCATTGCCTTCTGTAAATTGCCCCTTATGTGTAAGATAGAACTAGTGTATGGATGATCATTGGTCTGGTGGATTTGGAGGGCCTGTTTCCAAGCTGTATCTCTAAACTAAATTGATATTGAGTCCCAGGCAAATGTAGGACTAGACTTTGAATCATAGAGTCACGGAGCGTGGCAACAGTCCCTTTGACCCAACCTGCCCAGACCGACCAACATTCTCCATCTACACTAGTTCCTTCTGCCTGCCTTTGACACATATCCTTCTAAACCTCTCCTTTCCATGTACCTGTCCAAATGTTTTTTAAACATTGTGATAGTCCCTGCCTCAACTACCTGCTCCAGCAGTTTGTTCCATACACCTACCACCCTTTGTGTAAAAAAGTTGCCCCTCAGGTTCCTTTTCTGAAATAAGAATGATCATAGTAAGCGTAAATAAGCGTATTTTTTCTAGATGTGAAAGCTGGTATTCTCGCAAACTTTAACCTTTATTTTAAGCAGAAAAGTCCTCTTCCATACACAGCCCACTGAGTTATAGAATATTTGACTGTTCTTCCAAAGTCTGGAAATTAGGCTGAGCTCCCTCACTGAAAACTTGAATATTATAGAATTTCCATTCTGGGAAAATAATTGTAAAGTTGTAATTGCTTTTCCTTCTTACTGTGCAAGAAGCTGAATTGCCTTGAGATGTAAAACTATATTCATTGTTGGAGTGTGTTTGTCCGTAAAGGTAAAGCAGACAGCAATTAAACAGTACAAAGTTATTCATTGCCCGAGTTCTGATGATTGATAGAGCGTTTTCTGAAATGCAGAAATGCAGGGCATTTCAGCCATCGTATTGATTAGTTTGGTTATCAGACAACCAATGGCAGGAGCACGGAAATGTACCCAAACCCCATCCCAATGGCCTGCATCCTCCTTCTTCACAACCAACCTACAAAACTCACCTCAAAACTCCTCACTATCAACAACCATATAATTATCCCAAATCTCACTACATATTCATCATGTCCTTTGTTCATGTCATTGGAGCTGAATTAGGCCATTCGGCACAACGATTCTACTCTGTCATTCAATCATGGTTGATCAATCTTTTCCTCTCAACCCTGTTTCCCTGCATTCTCCTTGTAACGTTTGGAACCCTTACTAATCAAGAATCTGTCAATCTCTGCATTTTAAAAATACCCAAAGACTTGGCCTCCATAGCCATCTGTGGCAATTGATTCCACTGATTCACCACCCTCTAGCTAAAGAAATTCTACCACATCTCCTTTCTAAAGGTATGTCCTTTTATTCTGAGGCTGTGCCCTCTGGTCCTAGACTCTCTCACTAGTGCAAACATCCTCTCCACATCCACTCTATGCAGGCCTTTCACTATTCAATAAGCTTCAATGAGGCCCCCCCCCCCTAATCCTAAACTCCAGCGAGTACAGCCCCAGTGGCATCAAACGCTCATCATACATCAACCCAATGATCCCCTGGATCATTCTCGTAAACCTCCTCTGGACCCGCTAGAATGCCAGCACATCGTTCCTCAGATTATGGGGCCCAGAACTGCTCACAATACTCCAAATACTGCACCTGCACTCCCAAGTCCCTTTGCTCCTCCGATTTCTGAGTCCACTCTCCATTTAGAATGTGGTCTGATCCTTTATTCCTTCTACCAAAATACATGACTACATTAATTGCTGCACTGTATTCCATCTGTCAAGTCGTTGCCTTCTCTCCCAACCTGTCCAAGTCCTTCTGCAGAGTCCCTGCTTTCTCTACACTATGTGCCCCTGCATCTATCTTCGTATCATCTGCAAACTTGGCCACAAAGCCATCAATTCCTTCATCCAAATCATTGACATTTCAGTGTGAAGAGCAGCAGCCCCAGTACCGACCCATGCGGAACACCACTAGCCTCTGGCAGCCAGCCAGAAAAAAAAACCTCTTCACTTCTGCCATTCAGCCAATCTTCTATCTAATACCATGGGCCTCTCACCCTCTTTAGCAGCCTTACATGCGGCACTTTATCAAACGCCTTCTGAAAATCCAAGTGAACATCCACTGACTCTCCTTTGTCTATCCTGCTATTTACTTCCTCAAAGAATTCCAACAGATTCGTCAGGCAAGATCTCCCCTTCACAAAACTATGCTGACTTCTGCCTATTTTATCATGTGCTTCTAAGTACTGTGAAACCCCATCCTTTATAATGGACTTTAAACTCTTACCAACCACTGAAGTCAGGCGAACCGGCCTATATTTTCCCCTGCTTTGCTTCACTCCCATCTTGAAGGGCAGAGTAATATTTGCAATTTTCCAGTCCTCTCAAACCACTCCTGACTCTAGTGATGCTTGAAAGATCACCACGAATACCTCCACAATCTCTAGAGCTACCTCTTTGAGAACCCTGGGGTGTAGTCCATTTGATCCAGGTGACATCCACCTTCAGTCTTTTCAGCTAACCAGGCACCTTCTCCTTAGTAATAGCAACTATCATTCAGATCCAGGCAGTATCTCTGATAGAGTGAGGACATAGTTGCATGTTGATAGGCAATCTGAATAATAGGTTAGGAGAGTAAATTGGAGAGGAAGTAATCACAAAGGAACATTAAAAACGCTGTTTAATGCAGAGCTCTGGGATATGCCTAGCAGATCAGGTTGTGTTAATGAAAATAGAAAAAGCGAGTTAATGTTCCATTTAAATAATCTTAAATTTAGATCAGAGAATTCTTTAATCTAGAGAAATGGCCAGTTCTGAAATTTAAAAAAGTCAAATGTAGAAACATAGAACTGCAGATGCTGGTAAAGAATACAAAGTGCTGGGGTAACTCAGCAGGTCAGACAGCATCTCTGGAGAACATGGATAGGTGACTTTTCAGGTTGTGACTCTTCTTTTGAAAGTCAATTAATACTTTGAGACTGATCTGTGATTTTTTTTTTCTTTACATTATTGGATTCCTAACACAAAGTCTCTGACCTATATTTTAACAGAATCTCTTGGCACTCAAAAGGAAACTGATCGATATGTTGCTCAGAAAGCTGTATGAACATGGAACTGACTGGCACATGAAGTGGTTGAAGTGTTTTTCAAAAAATCATTTAAAATGACGCTAGATTAATAAGGGGAAAAATAAATAGATAGGGTGAAAGAAAACATAGTGGAAGAAAATGAATGTAATGCATGGAATTGTTAGTCCAAACATCCATTTTTATGCCAAGAGTTTTTTGTAATTCTATCCTTCCTTCTTACTTTGACTTTGGTAAGATGCTCCATGCAAGCTAACCAAAATTACAGTCTTCACTGATCTGTCTAGGAATTAATTCAAAAGGATGTTCTTTACCCAGAGGCATGAATGAGTATCTTGAGGCCAATTATATGGTTGCGTCTAAGGTGAAACAAGATAAACACGAGGAACAGAAAAATAAAACTTGGATATATGCTATTGGGTTTGCAGGTGGGGTGAAGCTCTGATGGAGCTTAAACATTGGTGAATTTCTCTGTTGTAACGTTCCACGTATTCATTCATTTCAGGGTTTAAGGGTCGATTTGCGAAACAGAAAGGATCACGAAATCCTTCTCCAGACTTGGTCTGACACAATCCTCTGTGGATTCCTCTAGAAATCGAATGGGGTGATGCTCTGTTGTCAAATCTGAGATCGCCTTCTGAGTTGCTCCTCAAGAAAGGAACCCCACTTCCCATGGGATGAGAAATTCCTCCTTGCCAGGAAAAGGAGAATTCCCGTTCTCTCTCATGACAAACGAAGCACAACTGAATACCTGACCTCACGGATGCCATTAGCATGCGACTGAATGGAAGAATAGATTCTGTGACACTTTGATAAAGGATTCTGCTTCGGGTCGACTTGTTGAAGCACCGTTTCACATCTCAAGAACCGCAGGGCTACAGTCAAATGTATTTACATATTGTAATCCTTTGAAAATGTTGTTACACCCTTTAAAATATAAAGCAACATTTTTCTCTTTCTTCTTCTGGAGTGGGCATACCCAATTACAAAAAAAATAATTAATTGCACGCTGACTCAGGTGTGTCCAATGTGGAACATTGAGAGTGTGAGTTTGGAAACGGAATAATTTTCAACTGGCTAGGATTATTTTTCAGTAGTTGTGGATGAATCTGTGGGGACATCAGTAAAGAATTGACTGAGATTTGTATATTCTCAATCATCGGTCTTATTTTATTTACCACACAGAAAAAATCAACAGAGGGTACACGTGACTATGGGCAGGATGAGTTCAGTGCAATTTGTGAAGCATAGGGATCCAGTAATTACAATCAGAGAGAATCTAGAGGGGTTGTTGAGAAATGGGATGGGGAGTGGTGGTGGGGGAAGGTTGGGTTAAGTAGTTTGGACAGAACCTTTTCAATACAGGGCGAGGGGTGGGGAGAGAACAGAGTAGACCCTTTGCAGCTTGGGAAAAGATGAGGGGTTAACATTAGGCAGTGTCCAGGTAATGAGATATAAACCCAATTCTTGAAATGTAAACTTGTATTCTGATTCAGAATGTCTTTCAAAAAAGAGGCAATCTCCTGTTTTTATATCTGACCCTGCAAAGGTAATATAAATATATAAATTCAAATCAATACACAAGATTTGCATGATTCCTGTTGGTTTTGATGTGATGGCCTGTTTGTCACCTGCAGCAGAAATAGAACATGATGAGTAGAAGGCACAAGGATGCTACAAAAAAAGACACAAAGTGTTGGGAGTAACTCAGCAGGATAGGCAGCATCTCTGGAGAACATGAATAGGTGACGACTCTGGTTTGAGACTCAGATAAATACACAAAAATAAATTAGATATAAATTACACACAGCACTTCTGAAAGAAGGAAGTCTGTGCAAAAAGAAAAATGTGCGAAACTCACTGGAATTAAACTAAATTTACTGGAATTTAGAAGGATGAGAGGGGATCTAAAAGAAACATAAAATTCTTAAAGGATTGGACAGGCTAGATGCATGAAAAATGGTCCCGATGTTGGGGGAGTCCAGAACCAGGGGGTCACAGTTTAAGAATAAGGGGCCATTTAGGATTTAGATGAGGAAAAACCTTTTCACCCAGAGTTGTGAATCTGTGGAATTCTCTGCCACAGAAGGCAGTGGAGGCCAATTCACTGGATGTTTTCAAGTGAGTTAGATTTAGTTCAGGGCTAAAGGAATCAAGGGATATGGGGAAAAAGCAGGAACAGGGCACCGAATTTAGATGATCAGCCATGATCATGTTGAATGGCTCGAAGGGACGAATGGCCTACTCCTGCACCTATTTCTTTTTTCTAACTCAACTGGAAACAAAACCAAGCCACGACAGTCCGTAGTGTTTTGTTGTCCAGGTAGGATTACGGTTGTGCAGGTTTGTTCAAGCACCTGATTGCTGTAGGGAAGTAGCTGTTTCTCAATCTTCTAGTTTGGGACTTCAGGCTTCTGCCCGATGGTAGCAGCAGGAGAAGGATGAGTCCAGATGGTGGGGATCCTTGATGATAGCAGAAAAGAGGAGCTCACTCTCTTGCATTCCATCTGTTATTTACTTCCAACCTATTATTACCAAAGGCAAATTATCTAATCTTGGCAGAGAAATAAATTGTAAGCAAAGAAAATAAAAAATAATTATGTTACTAGATATAAGAATAGAGGTAATAAACTTAACAGGCTGGATAGTGTAAGAAAATAACTGCAGATGCTGGTACAAATCGAAGGTATTTATTCACAAAATGCTGGAGTAACTCAGCGGGTCAGGCAGCATCTCAGGAGAGAAGGAATGGGTGATGTTTCGGATCGAGACATCACCCATTCCTTCTCTCCTGAGATGCTGCCTGACCCGCTGAGTTACTCCAGCATTTTGTGAACAGACTGGATGATAACTGGGCTTGCCGGGGATAATGTTACTATTCCTTTGTTTGGCCATGTCACACAATATTCTGAGCATGTTTCCATAATGTGAAACCTGCTGAATTTTGTTGCTACCACAGTATCAAGTGACTGCATAGCTTCATCTTAAAGAAAATTAAAAATGACTATAAATCACATAATGCTTCATCCTTAAATGGGGTTTAAACCCATGAAATAAAAACGAGTGTTCTAGATTGAAAACAGGTAGAGATTAGACCCTTGGTTTCAATAGCTAATTCTCCATTCTTGTGCTCTCTAGGAATTAACTAGACTGTAGAACAATTAAAAATAAATCATTACAATTAATTCCAGATTTTAAAAGTTAAATGAGGGTTAATTGTGGTTTTAATCTCAACATTCCCAGCAATAATAGAACACATATTTCTAAATGTGTAGGAAAGAACTGCGGATGCTGGTTTAAAGTCTGAAGAAGGGTCTTCACCAGAAACATCGCCCATTCCTTCTCTCCAGAGATGTTGCCTGACCCACTGAGCTACTCCTGCATTTTGTCTCTACATATTTTTCAATAGTCCTATGGAAAACAGGGCCTTCCGGTTCTTCCTTGCTCTTTAGTTCTTTCTTGAACAGAGCAAGGCCCTGGGGCTTCCATGCAGGGCTCTCGGGCTTCCTTGAATAGGGATCACAACCAGTTTCCCTCAACTAACACTCCTCTCTGTCTGAAGAAGGGTGTCGACCCGAAACGTCACCCATTCTTTCTCTCCAGAGATGCTGCCTGTCCCGCTGAGATACTCCAGCTTTTTGCGCCTACCCCTCTCTGTCTGACAGAACTTGCTCTTACCTTTAACAATTTTTCTTTGGATTCCTCTCACTTTCTTCAAGTCAAAGATGTAGCCATGGGCACTGGCATGGACACCAGCTATCCCTGCTTTTTTCCCCGATTACATTGAATGGTCCCAATATATCCAGGCACCATTCCCCAATTCTTGGGATACATCAAAGGCTGCGTCAGGACTGCCTCAAGATGCTGGGTCTGTTTCCCTGGAGCAGAAGTGGTCAAGAGGGGACATGATAGAGATGTCTATATTATGAGAATTGTAAAGTTGTAATCGATTCTTTCATCTTGCCCATCAACACCCACCATTCGCATTCATTTGGGGTAATTTACAGTAGCCAATTAAGTGACTGCTGGTATACTAATGGGATGTGGGGGGTGGGGGAGGAAACTGGGTCATCCCATCAAACCTCATTGTCACAGGGAGAACTTGTAAACCCCACACGGACAGTACCGATGGTCACTTCAGCTGTGACACATGGTGTCGCCCATATATCTAGTAGCACTGTTTCTCTTGTGACAGAAAGTGCCTGACCTGTTAAGTATTTTAACCATTTTCTTTTTTAATTTCATATTTCAGTCCCTAACTCCAGCAGACCACTGTATAAAGTGGGCTTACATTTCATTATAGAATCATAGAGTTGTACAGCATAGAAATAAGTGGCCCATCACATCCATATACAGACCTTTTTTTCTATCTACACTAATCCGATTTGACCACATTAGGACCATATCCTACCATGCATTGCCTGATTAAATGTCTGTTCAAATATCTCTTAAATGTAGTGATTGTATCCCATTCCAACACCCCCTCCTGTGGTGTTTCCAGATGTCAACCCATGTTTTGCGGATTGACACTTGGGAAATCTTAATCCTCAAATCCCCTTTTTCCACATCCTTAAACCTATGCTCTCTTGTTTTTCATATCCTTGCCTTCGGAAAAAGATTTTGCTAATCTACCCTATATGACTCATAAACTTGCACTCTTACACCAGGTCACCACTTAGCCTCCTGCGCTGCAGCGAAAATAAGCAGTCTATAACGTTTTTTCTCCAACCCAGGCAACATCTGGTATCCAGCAGTCAGTACATCCTTCCTACAATGTGCTGACAAAACTGCACACAATATTGCAAGTGTGGAACAACCAGTGTTATGTAAAGTTCAATGGTTGTCTATTGTCATGTGTGAAATTCTTGCACCATCGCCATATTTTGGCGCCAGCCCAGATATTATATTCTATGCCCCGACCTATGAATGCAAGCGTGCTATATGCTTTTTTCACCACCCTGTCGAATTGCTTTGCCACATTGAGAAACTCTTGACTTAGACTTCAAGGTTCTCTGTTCATCAACATTTCTTAGTATCCTACCATTTACTACATATGTCATTTTTTTTTAAAATTCCAAAATTGCATCGCACTGCACTTGCCATGATTAAATTCCATTTGCCTATGCTCTGCTCAACTGAATGTCTGATCTTCATCGCTATCCACACTACCAATTCTTGTGCCATCTTACTAATTGCTCCCATCACATTCACACACAAGTGATTAATATGTATCAGAAACAGCAAAGGACCAAGTATCGATTCCTGAAGTACTCCACCAGTCATAAATCTCCAATTAGAAAAACATACATCCACCACTTCCTTTTGCGTCCTATCAGCAAGCGGGTTTTGGATCCAATGAGATGGCCTATAATTTTCTCCAATAATTTCTTGCACTGATGCAAGGCTCACCGTCGGGTTCTTTGGTAATCCACGATCTGGTTGCTCAGTAATCCGGATGAAGTCTGATGAAGGGTCTTGATCCAAAATGCAATCTATTCCTTTTCCCCAGAGGTGCTGCCTGCCCTGCTGAGTTACTCCAGCATTTTGTGTCTTATCTTCGGTTCAAAACCAGCATCTGCAGTTCCTTCCTACACAATGAACCATTCTACATTTTCTTGAACAGCGCCCCCTTTGATCTGTCGTTTTCACACCTTGCCCTTCCATGTCTCTGTGTCTCCCTCTCCCCTGAATCTCAATCTGAAGGAGGGTCTCGGCCTGAAACATCACCCGTTCCTTCTCCCCACTGATGCTGCTGTATGACCCACTGTTACTCCAGCATTTTGTGTTTCAGTGCTTTGCTGGGGACTGAAGGGGGGGTTCTGCCTCACCCAAGATGGCGCTGTGCCTCACCCAAGATGGCGCTCTGCCTCACCCTTACCGCGGCACGGTAGCGCAGCGGTAGAGTTGCTGCTTTACAGCGAATGCAGCGCCGGAGACTCAGGTTCGATCCTGACTACGGGTGCTGTACTGTAAGGAGTTTGTACGTTCTCCCCGTGACCTGCGTGGGTTTTCTCCGAGATCTTCGGTTTCCTCCCACACTCCAAAGTCGTACAGGTATGTAGGTTAATTGACTGGGTAAAATGTAAAAATTGTCCCTAGTGTGTGTAGGATAGTGTTAATAGTGCGGGGATCGCTGGGCGGCGCGGACTTGGTGGGCCGAAAAGGCCTGTTTCCGCGCTGTATATATGAAAGATGGCGCTGCAGCTGTTCCATGGGGAAGGCCGCCCAGCACGGCGACGCCACTTCCGCCGCTTTGCCCCGCTTCCGGGAGCCGTGCTGCGGGGCAGGAGCCGCTCCATCGGCGGGGCCCTTCCGGCAGCTGGGGACGTCACTGCCGGTTTGCGATGGCGCAGCTCGGCCTGATCCGCCTGAAGGCGCCGAACAAGGAGTCGCGGGATCGGGAGCCCGGCCTCATCCCCGACCCGAGTTCGCGGCCGCGGCCTGCCCCGCACCCCGCCGTCAAGCGCCGTAAAGCTCACCACCACGGCCTTCTCCGCGGCCCGGCCACCTCGGCGCCCGCGCTCCGTTACCCGCCCCCCGCTCCTGTCAGCGGCGGTCTACCTGGCGCCGTGTACTCGCTGTGTCCGCCCACACCACCAGCACCAGCTTGCGGCCTCGGACCCCTGCCCGGGCCCAAGCCCAAACCCTGCCCGCGCCCCGCCACCGCACCCGCGGCCGGCGCCACCGCCACCGCCCTCCCCAAGAACAAGAACCCGAGAGACAAGCACCCACACCGGGAGAAGGAGAAGAAGTACCGGCCGAGGAAGGAGAATAGCGACGGCGGGCCTCTGCGGAAAGGTACGCCTGCCTCAGTCACGGATTAGTCTGACCTGTTGTAGCATCATTACAAACCCTGCCTCGCCTCGCCTCGCTGGGGTCAGTACAAACCTCCGGGCGCCCACTCTCTCTCAGTTTAACAGACTAGTAGGGCAGCTAGCTCTCTCTTGGTCGGCGTGTGCGTGTATCTCAGGAGTGGTACTTGTGCTCACAAACATCCGACATCTGAGCCTGTGGCTGTGACACAGGGGTGAGAATGGGGATTTGTGGTTTTTAAACTGAATCTAACAGTAGTTGAGTAACTTTATTCTTAAATCGTCGCGCTCAAGCCTAAAATTTGACAATAAGTTGGTTCCCATCTTAATGTGTACGATTCCTGACACATTCGCCTACATGTCCATAGTAGAAGATAAATTCATCAACTACAAAGTACTTTTGAGAAGTTCAAAACATAATGTAAACTGAAGTACTTCGTTCCTCGGATGCACTATATCAAAGACTTTGTCCTGTATGGGGCAATACAGATTATTAGAATTATAGATAATTCTCATCCAATTTTGGGGCTTTGCGTTTAGTGATGAATTAGTTGAAACTGTCCTGCCTCGGTCTTTTATAAAATGTTGTCCTTTGTTTACGATAAATGAATTGTTTTGCTACAAGTAGAAAAGAAAATGTTGTTTTTTGAGTAAAATAGATTGTCAATTTTGACGGTGATGAAAATTGTTTGGATTAGTCATTACATTTGGAGAAATTGAACTGTTCTTTGCTTTGTAGCAATATATTGTCATCAGATTTTGATGTCATGAAAAACATCAGGGAAGACAAATTTAAAAATGAGCAGGAGTTGTAATATACTATTTCCTTTTTTGGCTGTGATCGAAAGATGAATCATGGAGAAAAGAGAATTGACATTCAGGTATTGGCGTTCACATTCTTGGGACATCCCTTGTCATTTCATAGTAACACAAGTGTGGTGGTCTCTGTTGTAACATGGGAATCAAAGCAACGTTCCACAAGCTGTGTTTTAGTAGTGTGTTTTGGATGAAGGGCACTTGGGGGAATTTCAATTGCTCTTCAAAACGTGAAACAATTTTTTTCTCACTTTTAGCCAAGAGAATAGAGGGACCTGGTTTAACATCTCATCTGAAAGGTAGGGATAATTTGCACAAAATGGGACACGTTGTTAACAGAGAATGGGGAAGTCTCTAATGGTAACTTTATTCTGCTCATGGGCATTTCCACCTGTCCCTGATATAAAGAAATTCCCTCTACTGCTGGAGTTACAGTTCAGTTGTTTGTTTGCTTGACTGGAGATACATAGTGCCATACCATGTCTTTGCGTTGTCCTTAAATGATTAGTAACCGGTAACTTTTTAGTTTTAGTAATTGTCCACTTTGGTGGGGAGCCTGAAGTAGGTTTGATCGAAAGTTGGGTCTTGGTGCTTTCACTATTTATCACATGTTTGCAGATGTTTATGGTTCCACATAACACAAAAGTGGGTGGCATTGCTGATGGCAAAGATGCTTGTCAAACATTGCGGCAGGATCTTAATCACTCGGGCACGTGGGGCTGAGGAATGGTTAATGGAGTTTAATACAGGTAAGTGTGAGGTGTTGCGTTTTGGGAAGTCAAACCAGAGAAGGACCTTCACAGTGAATGGTAGGGCTCTGAGGAGTGTTGTAAAGCAGTGGTATTGAGGAGAGCAGATGCACAGTTCCTCGAAAGTGGTGTCACAGGTAGATAGTTGTCAAGAATTTGGCACATTGGCCTTCAGTCAGGGTACTGAGTATTGAAGTTGGGATCGAAGATAGACATAAAATGCTGGAGTAACCCAGTGGGGCAGGCAGCATCTCTGGAGAGAAGGAATGGGTGACGTTTCAGCTCAAAACTCATCAGACCCGAAACGTCACTCATTCCTTCTCTCCAGAGATCCTGAGTTACTCCAGCATTTTGTGTCTATCTTTGATTTAAACCGGCATCTGCAGTTCTTTCCTACACACAGAAGTTGGGATGTTATGTTACTGTTGTACAAGACATTGGTGAGGCCAGATTTGGAGTATTGTATTGCGTTTTGGTACCCTGGTATAGGAAAGATGTAGTTTAGCTGTGCAGATATGATTTTAAGGATGCAGATATGATTTTATCAGGATGTTGTAGGACTTAAAATCCTGAGCTATAGGGAGAGATTGAGTTGGCTAGCACCTTATTCCTCGGACTGCTGGAGGGTGAGGGGTGATGTTACGGAGGTGTATAAGATCATGAGCGAAATAGATAGGGCAAACACACAGTGATTTACCCAGAGTATAGAAATCATTAGACATAAGTTTAAGGTGAGGGGTACAGATATATTACTGAAGCTAGTGTAAATGGGACATCTTGGTCATATTGGGCCGAGCAGCCTGTTTCCAGGCTCTATGATTCTGTGCTCTTCAGTTGTCTAAATGGTTAAATGCTGTGTAGTGGACTAGCTGAGAATACAAGATGGAAGATGCTGGTTTTGAAAAATCATGTGTGTTGTAGACTAGTACATAAAGAACGGGAGATTCCAGAATGACATGATAACCCAACTGATTAGCTAATTTCTTTAAATGAAACAAAGCTGCATCCCTATCCTAAGAGAGAAAATGCTGGAGCAACTCAACGCATCAGGTAGCATTCCTGGAGAACATTGATAGGTGACAGAAACAAGGAAATGCAGAAAGACATAAAAATGCTGGAGTATCTCAGTGAGTCAGTTAGCATCCTCGGTCCCCCTTCCCCCTAGTCACAACAGGGACAGAGTCCCCCTAGCCCTTGCCTTTCACCCCAACAGCTGTCACATACAACACATAATCCTCCGACATTTCCGCCATCTCCAGCGGGATCCGACCACTTGTCACATCTTCCCATCTTCACCCCTTTCAGCCTTCCACAGAGACTGTTCCCTCCGCAACTCCATAGTTAACTCATCCCTTCTCACTCAAACCACACCCTCCCCAGGCACCTTCCCCTGCAACCGCAGGAGATGCAACACCTGTCCTTATACCTCTGCCCTCGACTGTCCTGGGACCCCGACAGTCCTTTCAGGTTAGGCAGAGGTTCACTTGCACCTCCTCCAACCGCATCTATTGTATCCTTTGTTCAAGGTGTGGACTCTTCTACATCGGCGAGACCAAGCGTAGACTGGCGATCGTTTCGCTGAACACCTTCACTCTGTCCACCTGGACCTGCTTGATCTCTCGGTTGCCAAACACTTTAATTCCCCTTCCCATTCCCACACTGACCTTTCTGACCGAGGCCTCCTCCATTGTCAGTGTGAGGCCAAATGCAAATTGGCAGATCAGCATCTCATATTTCGCTTGGGCTGCATTCCCTCTCTCGCCTACCCAAGTCATACCAGCTTCAAAGTTGTGTTGTTGAGTCTCATTGTCTACTGGTTCTCACTGAGCACACAGCTAACAATGGCCTGTTTCCTTTATCACTGTTACTTTTTTGTATATCTTTCATTCATTTGTTCTATATCTCTCTACATCACCGTCTGTATCTCTTGTTTCCCTTTCCCGTGACTCTGTCTGAAGACGGGTCACGACCCGAAACGTCACCTATTCCTTTTTCTCCAGAGATGCTGCTGTCTGACCCGCTGAGTTACTCTAGCTTTTTGTGTCTATCCCTGGAGAACATGGATAGGTGATGTGGAAACAAGGAACTGCAGCTGCTGGTTTAACAAAAAAAAAAGATAAATTGCTGGATCATCCTTGTCCACTCTAGCATACATGTGTCTTCTGCTTAGCGCTACAGAGCTAATTTGTGCTTAAACTGGAAAACCAGTTGCCAACTGTTAAAGGCAATGGCTTTATAAAATGCCTTTCTGGGGCATCAAAGGCTGACCAATATTATGTATAGGAAAAAAACTGCAGATGCTGGTTAAAATCGAAGGTAGACACAAAATGCTGGAGTAACTCAGCGGGTCAGGCAGCATCTCAGGAGAGAAGGAATGGGTGACGTTTCGGGTCGAGACAAGGGTCTTGTCTCGACTCGAAACGTCACCCATTCCTTCTCTCCTGAGATGCTGCCTGACCCACTGAGTTACTCCAGCATTTTGTGGCTGACCAATATTAATTGGTTATGACAAAATATCCCTCACTCGAAGTTTCCTCCAGAACATACTTCAAGAATGGAGCGGCACAGTGGCGCAGCCGATAGATCTGCTGCCTCACAGCGCCAGAGATCTTGGTTCAGTCCTCATCCTGTCTGCAGTTTAGATGTTCTCCCTATAACTGCATTGGTATCCTCTCGCTGCTCCAGTTTCTTCCCTCATCCTAAAGGCATGTAGGGTTTGTAGGTTAAATGACCTCTGTAAATTGTTCCTAGTGTGTATGCAAAAGTGGGATAACATAGAACTTGTATGAACAGATGATCAGTGGTCAGCATGGACTCGGCGGGCTGAAGGGCTTGTTTTCATGCTGTATCTTTCCATTAATCAAAAAAGTATGTTTGAGGAAAGGCCATCGACCTTGTGCATTAACTCTTTCCCCACAGATGCTGTCTGACCTATTAAGAATTTCCAGCATTTTATCAATAAGTTGTGCTGGTTGTATTTGGAGCCCGGATAATTTTTTTGTAACTTGTGTTTGCTTCCAATGTTGAAAATAATTAGTAGGGAATGCAATCTTAAGTTTTCATATGCAATCTTTAATATTCACCTCTGAAGCCAAATAAACCATTGTCTTGAATCTGCATGCGTACAACAACCAAGTTGCATATCTGTCTGAAGAAGTGTGCTGGCCTAAAACGCCTGACCCGCTGAATTACTCCAGTACGTTGGTTCTTTTTTTTGCCTTTCTCTTAAATCACTTGGCCTTGACTTTAACTGCTGCCTCGACATGACGATTTCTCATTCCCCTGATTGACGATGAAGTTCAAACTTTCACAGGACGTATCCTCAGTTTGTCAGCACCTTAATTTTAAAGCTTCCCTATTTTTTCAAAACCCTCATGTATGTAGTCTTTTTCACATCAGCGAAACCTTGTGTATTACATTTTCCTAGATCTCACTGCTTACCCATTCTGGCCTCTTGCACAACCAGAATTCTAATAGTTTCAATATTTATAGTTGTTCTTTCAGCCACACAAGACAGAAAACTCTGGTATTCTCATACTAAACTGTGCTTCATTTTCCAAGGCTGCTCCTTGAACTACTTTGCACTAAATCTTTTGTCACTGAATCTGATATCTCCTTTAGTGGCTTGGATTCAGATTTTATTTGCTAATGCACCTGTGAACCATTCGAAATTCTTCAAGTTTGAGGTGCTGTGTTAAGTGTATGTTGTCGTCTCACCTGAAAGCTGACACCTCTATTGCAACAATTCCTCATTGCTGCATTACGTACATTAGCCTAGATTTCATGACCTACTTTCTGAAATCAGACAAACCAAAATTGCTACAAATTCCTCGACTGTAGTTTTATATTTGGCATTAAGATTTGAGATTTTTGATTTCCTTTCAAAAAGGATGAGATTAAACTAAAAAGGGTGCAGGAAAGATTTACAAGGATGTTGCTCGGATTGGAGGGCTTGACTGAGTTATCAGCAGAATTGATTAGGCTAGGTATTTTAGGAATAAAAGAAGATGAAAGGTTTAAGGTGAAAGGGGAAAGATTTAAGAGACATATGTGGGCATTTTTTTCAGGTAGTGGGTGGTACATGTATGAAATGAGTTGCCAGTGGAAGCTGTAGAGATGGGTACAGTGGTGAAGGTTAAAATAAATTTAGGCAGACACTTGTATTAGAAAGATTTGGAGGGGTATGGGACAAGCATAGGCAAATGTGACTAGCTCAGTTATGTCATGTGCAACATCATTTAAACGGAAACAGGGATGAAAAAGATTTGGATGGATGTGGGCCAAACATGAGCAAATGTGATTAGCTTAGATGAGCATATTGGCTGGCATGGAATGGCTGTTTCCATGCTGTATGACTCTAATTCTCGGTGTCAATGGCATATCGATTTTAATCGCCACCCGTGATGAAATAGCAGCTTGTGTTATTGAGAGAATGGTGTCTGATTACTGTATGATGGTTATGTGTGGTTTTTCCTATACAACTTTTTTTTTGCTGGTTAATTTGCAAAGTAACAAACGGTTCTCTTGTTACCGGTCAAAATTGTATTATAACCAATTCGACCCACATAGTACAAATAGTGTCCCCTAATTCATCAATCACAATATGTGCAAGAAGTTGGTGAGGCCACATTACAGTATTGTGTTCAGTTTTGGTCACCCTGCTATAGGAAAGATCTTGTTAAGCTAGAAAGAGTGCAGAGAAGATTTACGAGGATATTGTCAGGACTCGACGACCTGAACTGTAGGGAGAGGTTGGGCAGGCTAGGACTTTATTCCTTGGAGTGCAGGAGATGAGAGGTGGTCTTGTCAAGGTGTATAAGATCATGAGGGGAATAGATATGGTAGATGTACAGTCTTTTACACTGAGTAAGGGAATCAAGAACCAGAGGACATAAGTTTAAGGTGAGAAGAGAAAGATTTAATAGGAACCTGAGAGGCAATTTTTTTTCACACAGAGGGTTGTGGGTATATGGAACAAGCTGCCAGAGGAGGTCGTTGAGGCAGGTACTATTACAACGTTTAAAATATATTTAGACAGTACATAGTTAGGAAATGTTTAGAGGGATATGGGCCAAACATAGACAGCGGGACATTTTGGTTGGCATAGGCGAGTTGGGCCAAAGCACCTGTTTCCCTTCTGTAATATCCGATTTACGTTATTGTAACATGCTAAATTACCAATATTTCAAAATACAATGGGTAAATCCTTGGCTAGCGTAATTGTGAGGGGATGATGTACAAGGGTGGTGGGGATGAGAGGTAGACTGTGGAGTGTAAATAGGTTTTCTTTTGTCTGGGTTTATGCTGAGTTTATATCTCTCTACATCACTGTCTATATCTTTCGTTTCCCTTTTCCCTGACTCTAATCTGAAGAAGGGTCTCGACCCGAAACGTCATCCATTCCTTCTCTCCAGAGATGTTGCCTGTCCAGCATTTTATGTCTATCTTTAGTTTAAGCCAGCATCTGCAGTTCCTTCCTACGCATTATGGTGTTTAATGTTATATGGTAAAAATGCAAAAGTATAATTGTAAGTATGGAACCTGGATTGTATTCTGCTCGCTAGTGCCTTGTTCTGCGATTGCGATCATGATGTCCTCAGGGTTACCGATCGTAGTTAAATATATAAAAAATAAAATACTGATCTATTCCTGTATGTGAGCCCTTTCATTGGTTCAATTTGAATGAATGCCAACGCTGTTGAGCATTGATGTTGTAAAGTATGCTGGAGGCAGAACAGCTATTTCCTAACCTCTTATTCTCTGGTTGTGATAAATCTCCCTGAAAATCGGGCACATCCCCAAAAAATGGTGCTTGTTTCTCAACCTGATTGAAGTGTCAGATTTGTAGAACAGTTTTCAAAGCTGAATTAAATTCACAAAACACTTGGCCACACAAACATTTAGCTGTGTATTGTATTTATGTCAACCTGAAGTACTTGCTGTAGGCTTTAATGAGAATTTGTGCACCAGCTGCAGTGTAGTTGGTCAGGGCAGCACAAATTCAATGTTGGCCACAACTGAAAGAAGAGCATACTTGCATTGAAGTCAGAAAGTTTAAACACCACTTTAGATTCTTGGAAAAAATAACATTTAATTGCTGTACTGCGGGATTATGATTGCATCAGAGTTGTTGTTCTTAGAATGAAATGGTGAAATATAATGACTTATCAGCCACCTTTGGACATAAGATTCCATGCCATTATTTGAAGAGCAAAATTCTCCATTGTATATATTGTCAATAGTTTTGCATCGACCTTAACCTTCAACTTCAAGCAATACCCCTTATGCCTTTTTTACTCCCACCCATGCCCCACCCCAGTGCACTCCCAAATCTCCTACCCAGTCACCCTACTCCTTTCCCCTCATTCATACACTCATCTCCCATTCCCGAGTTTTCCCATTTTCCTTTTATCCCCCTCCTCTGTCCCATTCCACCCACATCTCCCCCTCCAGCTTTTCATTTCATACCTCCTCCTTATCAGACACATTTTGCCTTTTCATCCCTAACCCTTATCACTTACTCCATCCATCTTCCAATCAAACTCCACTCACGTCTGTTACTTATGAGGCTTTTGTTCTGCTTTGACCTCTTCCAGCTTTCTCCTGCCTATTGGTATCTGACTGAACAAGGTCCCAATCCAAAATGGTTCCTGTTCATTCTTTCCCCAGATGCTGTCTGACTCGCTGAGTTCCTCCCACACTTTGTTTTGCATGCAATTTAGTTACTCGGCTTGAACTGGTTGACTGGAAAGGAACCCTAGCAGGATGACGGTGAACAGCAATGGCAGGTATTTCTGGGAATAATCCAGAAAATACAGGAATGTTTCATTCCAAAGAGGAAGACAGATTCTAAAGGGAGTAAGAGGCGACCATGGCTGACAAGGGAAATCAAGGACAGTATAAAAATAAAAGAGAAGACGTGTAACATAGCAAAGATGAGTGGGAAGCTAAAGGATTGGGAAACTTTTAAAGATCAGCAAAAGGTAACTACAAAGGCAATGCGGGGAGAAAAGATGAAGTACGGAGGTAAGCTAGCCAAGAATAGTAAGGAGGCTAGCCAAGAATTGAAAGAAGGATCTTTTAGGTATGTGAATAGGAAAAAATTAGTTAAGACAGATGTGGGTCCCTTGAAGACAGAAACAGGTGAATTTATTATCGGGAGCAAGGTACTTTGGTTCTGTCTTCACAAAGGAAGATACAAACAATCTCCCAGATTTATTAGGGGACAGAGGACCCAGGGAGGAGGAACTGAAGGAAATTCACATTAGTCAGGAAATGGTGTTGGGTAGACTGATGTGACTGAAGGCTGATAAATCCCCAGGGCCTCGTGGTCTGCATACCAGGATACTCAAGGAGGTGGCTCTAGAAATCGTGGGTGCATTGGTGATCCTTTATAGATTCTGGACGCTTTACAAAGCAAACAAGACATAAAAACAAACAAACAAACAAAAGATTTGTCCTGACGGAGAAGCGGCGAACAAATAGCGCCAGCGTCCTCTTGCATCAGGGTCCGGCAGTAAACAATAAGGAACACAAGACACACAATTACAATTTAACACAAACAACCATCACAGTGATTGCTCCAGGCACACCCTCACTGTGATGGAAGGCAAAGAAAGTCTTATCTCCTCCTCATTCTTCTCCCGTGGTCAGGCAGTCAAACTGCTGCCTCGAGGCGATCGAGGCTCCCGACTTTTGAAGCCCCCGCCGGGCGATGGAACGGGCGATGGAAAGTCCCAGGCCGAGCCGAGCAGGCCGATGAAGGTCCTAAGCCCCCACCGGGCGATGGAAAGTGCCGTGGTCGAGCCATGAAGGGCCTGCAAGCGGGTCGATCGAACCTCGCGCATTCGGGGCGGTCGAAGCTGCTACGGCTGGAGCTCCCGAAAGCCGGTCGCCAGCCAGGGACCTGCGAGCTCCTGATGTTGCGGTCTGCAGGGCCCACGGCTGAAGCCTCCGAGATGGTAAGTCCAGGCCCTGCGACCGGAGTCTTCAAGGTCGATCCCAGCTGGAGGCCGCCAACTCCAGTGTTAGGCCGTAGCGCGAACGGAGATATGACACAATAAAGGTCGCATCTCCGTTGAGGAGGAGATTAGAAAAAAAGGTTTCCACCACCCCCCACAGAGCTAAAAAATAAATCAAAACATACATTTAAACGATAACAAAGACAAAAAAAGACAGAGAGACTGCCGGTGAGCCGCAGCTGCAGGGCACATTAATGATTTAGATGCAGGAATTAAAAGTAACATTTGTGGCACCTCCTGAGTGTTAGGCCACCCCTTGGCCGAGCCCTCGGCACTGAGACTCACAGGGTCTGGCACTGCCCCGGTCCATGGGGTTTCTCCAGCAGGGTTGTGGAGAGAGAGGAGAGTGAACATGTGTGCTGGCAGCTTGCTGTGTTAATAAAGCATCCCGACTGCATGAGCTGGCGTCTAGCCTTATTTTGGGCTGAACCGATCGCTCCCGTGAAGAGGATGTCTTGGACAGGGTGGGTGAGTGGGCGGATGCATGGCAGATGCAGTATAATGTGGATAAATGTGAGGTTATCTACTTTGGCGGCAAGAACAGGAAGGCAGGATATTTCTGAATGGTGTCAGGATAGGAAAAAGGGAAGTACAACGAGACCTGAATGTCCTTGTACAGCAGTCACTGAAAATAAGCGTGCAGGTACAGCAGGCAGTGAGAAAAGCTAATGGCATGTTGGCCTTCATAACGAGAGGAGTTGAGTACATGAGCAAAGAGGTCCTTCTGCAGTTGTACAGGGCTCTGGTGAGACCACACTTCGAGTACTGTGTGCAGTTTTGGTCTCCTGATTTGAGGAAGGATATTCTTGCTATTGAGGAAGTGCAGCATAGGTTCATGAGGTTAATTCCTGGGATGCGGGACTGTCATATGATACACTGGGCTTGTATTCACTGGAATTTAGGATGAGAGGGGATCTTCTAGAAACATATAAAATTATTAAGGGATTGGGCATGCTAGATGGAGGAAACATGTTCCCGATGTTGGGGGAATTCAAAACCAGAAGCCACAGTTTAAGAATAAGGTAGGCCATTTAGAAATGAGATGAGGAAAAACTTTTTCACCCAGAGAATTGTGAATTTGTGAAATTCTCTGCCTCAGAAGGCAGTGGAGGCCGATTCACTGGATGCATTCAAAAGAGAGTTCTTAGGGCTAGCAGAATCAAGGGATATGGGGAGAAGGCAGGAACTGGGTACTGATTGTGGATGATCAGCCATGATCACATTGACTGGTGGTGCTGACTCGAAGGGCTGAATGTCCTACTCCTGCCCCTATTGTCTATGTATCTATGTTGTCTTCAAAAATATTCTTATCAACTAAATTGTTTTTGGTCAATTCAATGAGGTTATTAAAAGGTACTATGTAAATGCAAGTTCACATTCTGATATTTTTACATTGTGAAAACTCATCTGATAGATGCCTGAGCATAGGCTTGCTTAGATAGAATGTCAAATACACATGTCCAGATACAAGTCCACTACAGATTTCCGGGCCCCTTTGGTCTTGAGCCTTGCCATATTATCCATTTTGCTGGACCAACCCAGGTCAAGTAATGATGATGCAACATTACACCTCTGACCACTAATTATACCCCTCTAGTATCTCTAAAGCACCGTGAACTGCTAGAAGCTTAAATAAAACAAACATTAAATGTAAATTAATTTTACAGAAAAACTTGCATCTCTTGCACAGGCAGTCCGGGCGCCAATTAACGAGTTGCCCTCGGAAGTCCTGGTAACGGTCGGATTGCTGCCGCCCGCGGGGACGAGGCGCCACTTTCCCAGCAGGACTACCTCGCTGACTTGAGATTTGCCGAAAATGTGGTAGTGCGGGTGCGCTCGCTGCCCCCATCGTCGTGACGCTGGCTTCCAAGAGAAGTCCAGGGCCAAGGGCCCGTGATACCGTCCTACAAAATCAGCCTCAGAGGTCTGTGGGAACGGTCAAGATCGACTAGGCGCCACATTTTCGAGGGGACTCAAGCGAGGGGGGGGGGGGAGGTAGATTTCAAGTGCAATGCTTCCCATACTTTAACCAATAGATATATGGATGGAAAAGGTGTAAACTATTATGCCGCTAATGCAGTAATAGCAAATAGCTCAGATAGGCTAAAGGGTCAGCAGGGACAAGGTGGGCCTAAAGGCTACTTTTCTGGGCAGTACATTTCTATGTTTCAATATGATGTTCAAGAGAGAGTCAAGAGTGTTTTATTGTCATATATCCTAGATAGAACAGTTTTCCCTGACCCAATGCACAAGCTGATTTCCAACAGTACTGTGCAACAATGGGAAGTTCTCAATGGACGAGCCAGCCATGGAAACAGAATTCCCAGAGCTGCCAACGGAGGAAGAGCTGCAACTCGCTGCATTTTTACTAATTCTGTCATCAACATCACACCATGGAAACGTTTAAAATATATATAAATTATAATGGGAACCAGAGAATGTTTGTGTGTCATAAAGGCACACTCACTCTAAACTCATGACTGTGTAGCCGGGCACAGTGCCAACTCCATCTTCAAGTTCGCCGACGATACCACCGTTGTTGGACGAATTACAGATGGTGATGAGTCAGAGTGTAGAAGTGAGATCGATCGTTTGACCAAATGGTGCCAGCACAATAACCTGGCTCTCAATGTCAGTAAGACCAGTGAACTGATTGTGGACTTTGGAAGAGGAAAGACCCACAATCCTGTTTATATCAACAATGGTGGAGCGAGAGAGTCAAAATCTTCAAATTCCTGGGCGTGCATATTTCCGAAGATCTTTCCTGGACCCAGCACACTGATGCAATTATAAATAAAGCATGCCAACGCATACTTCCTGAGAAGGTTACGGAGATTTGGTATGTGAGAGAGGATTCTCTTGAACTTCTACAGGTGTACAGTCGAGAGCATATTGCCTGGTCCCAGATAGAACAGTGAAATTCTTACTTGCCGCAGTACAACAGAATATGTAAACATAATACATGGTAAACAATAGAATAAATGAGAGAGAAATAAAAAGCTCATTTGTACAAAATATACATTTATTTTGAAAAGCGTTTGTTCTTCCTATTATTGTCGCTACTTGAATCGAGCTAAAATTGTTTCTATATTTAACTGACCCGCCCTTCCCATATTTCAATAAGCTTTGTTTCAATTGGTCTACAAAGTGCAAAGTATGATCAAAGTCAGTACCAGTTGCCTCCTGACAATGATCTTGGGAACAGTTATATGGTTAAACTCTTAAACACACCTTCGTAACAGTATGAGTAATAAACTTAAGAGTTGTACATTCACCCAATTTTTTTATAGCCAAGATGGCTTCTTGGCCCATGGAATGAGTACACTTGAACTGGAATCTTGGGAGCTGCGATATCAGCAGCTTCCATTGATATAATGTCTTTAGTTACTCGAGGTTATTCCAAAACATTTCAGCCATTGAGGTCGGGACCAGCAGAGTGGTGTAGCTGGTAGAACTGCTGCCTCAGCACCAGAGACCCGTGTTAGAAACATAGAAAATAGGTGCAGGAGTAGGCCATTCGGCCCTTTGAGCCTGCACCGCCATTCAATATGATCATGGCTGATCATCCAACTCAGTATCCCGTACCTGCCTTCTCTCCATACCCCCTGATCCCTTTAGCCACAAGGGCCACATCTAACTCCCTCTTAAATATAGCCAATGAACTGGCCTCGATCCTGACCTCAGGTGCTGTCTGTTTGGTTGGAGTTTGCACACACTCCCTCTGACCACATGAGTTTCCTCCTGTTTCCCCCCACATCCCAAAGATATGTGGGTTTGTAGACTATTTGGCTTCTGTAAATTATCCCTATTGTGTGGAGGGTGGATGAGAAAGTGTGGTAATTTAGAGCTAGTGTGAAGGGCCTGTTTCCACGTTGCATCGCTAAACTCTAAAGTACTTCAGAAATTTAATTTTCTATTGTGAGAAATGTAGAATCTTATTAGCACTTGTGCCCCACAATGAGGTTACTGGATTGTCTGTTTCCTTTGAAGTCTGATAAGTGATAAATATTGGAATGATGCAAGAAAATTAACACTACATTTTTTTTAATGGGAACTTTTATATTCATACAAGATTGGACAGTGCCTTGGATATTTCTAATTTATCAATATTGTGGCAATGAGTTTTTTTCAGTTTGGTTTTCAGCCACTTGAGCCCACGACCTTTTATCTCTGTGTGGGATTTTAAACAACTGAGACGCAGAAGGTATGGAATAATTGGTGATCAAATGTTTGTTCAGAGGAGTCTAAGTAGAGAAAAAATAGAAATGTTTAAGAAAGGAATTCCATATCTTAGAGTGAAGGAAGGAACTGCGGATGCTGGTTTAAACCAAAGATAGACACAAAATGCTGGAGTAACTCAGCAGGGCAGGCAGCATCTCTGGAGAGAAGGAATGGGTGATGTTTTGGGTTGAGACCCTTCAGGTCTGAAGAAGGGTCTCGACCCAAAACATCACCCATTCCTTCTCTCCAGGGATGCTGCCTGCCCTGCTGAGTTACTCCAGCATTTTGTGTCTGCCTTCCATATCTTAAAGGTTTGCAGAGTTAAAGACATTGTCTCTGATCCAGAATGAGAAGAATTGGATATTTAAAAGACAAAAAATTAAGTCAAATCTTTGAGGTTTGAAGAACATCTTGGGGTGTTCCATGCGTGTGTGCGGAGTTGCTATTTAGTTTTAAATTAAATATTAACAAGGTTCCGGTGTCATAGCCCATTGGAGAGTTAACCAAAATCAGCTGAGACCCTGAAGCAAGATAATTACCACATTTAATTTAAAATTACACTCTAGCCAATATCAGCCCTCTATTTACCACTTCCAGACTGTTAAACATTCATGTTGAAATTGACTAGAAGACAACGTTTCTTGATTTGATCGGCAAGTATTTACTTTTGAATTGATTTTGGAGTGTTGCATCACACTGGTTCTAAAATCTAGACACAAGCATGTATGTGATTTGGATGGAGATAAAATGCTGGTGTAACTCAGCGGGTCACAAAACATTTCTGGAGGAAATGGATGTGATGTTTCAGGATGGGGCCCTTCCTCAGACTAATTGGGGGGGGGGGGGGGGGGGGGGAGAGGACTAGAAGCAAGAAAAAAACAGGACAAATGAGGGCTGGCTGACCTTGGGCAGAGTGGTTCCCTGATAGGTCAATCATTGGTGTGATCCCAAGAGGGAATTGTTGGGAGCTGTGGAGCTGGTTAACCCTTTGGTCGGCAGCATGGTGGTGGTGGGCAGCGGTAGAGTTGCTGCCTTACAGCGAATGCAGCGCCGGAGACCCAAGTTCGATCCTGACCACGGGTGCTGTCTGTACAGAGTTTGTACGTTCTCCCCGTGACCTGTGTGAATTTTCTCCAAGATCTTCGATTTCACCCCACACCTCAAAGACGTACAGGTATGTAGGTTAATTGGCTTGGTAAATGTAAACATTATCCCCAGTGGGTATAGGATAGTGTTAACATGCGAGGATTGCTGGTCGGCGTGGACCAAAGGGCCTGTTTTCGTGCTGTATCTCTAAACTCAACTAAGCCAACCTTTAGTGGAAAAGGGGGGGGGGGGGGGGGGTATATACAGAAGCCATCTAAAAAAAGTTATACTCAATGTATGCAATTTCGAGTTGGTTTTCCCGTAAATCACTGGTTGACTGGTTTTGA
This sequence comes from Rhinoraja longicauda, assembly GCF_053455715.1. NCBI lineage: Eukaryota > Metazoa > Chordata > Chondrichthyes > Rajiformes > Arhynchobatidae > Rhinoraja > Rhinoraja longicauda. The sequence goes on from NC_135976.1 coordinate 3,400,997, forward strand.
ATTGTGAGAGTTGTGAATCTGGGGAATTCTCTGCCTCAGAAGGCAGTGGAGGCCAATTCTCTGAATGCATTCAAGAGAGAGCTAGATAGAGCTCTTAAGGTTAGCGGAGTCGGGGGGTATAGGGAGAAGGCAGGAACGGGGTACTGATTGAGAATGATCAGCCATGATCACATTGAATGGCGGTGCTGGCTCGAAGGGCCGAATGGCCTCCTCCTGCACCTATTGTCTATTTTGTCATGCCTTAACAATACATAATATTTTCAGTTAGGAGTTAGCTAGAAAAAGGTTTCATCAATTGACCATAGATTTTCTTTGCGAACTGATATTTGTTCAATAGCTATCCCACATCGGAGCAGTTTACAACAATCTGTATTTTAATTAAAGTCAACAATTTTTATGTCTTTTTTGTTTAATCAGTCCATGAATGTTGGGTATTGCTGAAATACCAGGGTACAGAAATTGAAAGGATGTCAGTCGATCCTGTTAATCAGATTGTAATATCATTGTCATGGCACATTTTATCTCGCTAAATTCCACAGTATCCTCGTAACAGGTTTGATGCGACATTTAGCCAGGAGTGACGATATAGCCATGCTTATCTACCCTTTCTTTAGTGGAGCTCCTTAAGCAGCAGCATGTTGTCCTTCATTTTCTTAGCTCAATGCAGCACACAGCACCAGGTGGGACACGATCAAATTTTGGACTTGTCTGCTTAGGAGGCATTTGTGGGAACAAATATGTTGGAGAAATATTGTGGAATTTGACAGGTTAATGTCGTAGCAATGATGTTAAGATATGATTAAACTGACTTCCTTTCAGTTTTAGTGTTTTGTTACTACTACATTGCTGAAAGAGATATCTTGGATATAGCAGGGACATTAGCTGCCAATTTCTTCCCTCACCAACCACGGGAATCCCACCCTGCCCCCCTGGAGGGATCCTGCCCTCCTGGATGCTTGAGGAAGTTAGCTAAAGGATATAGTCCTTCTGCCCTACGCTTCATCACCTGTTCTTATTTAACTTTTTTGAGTAACCAGAATTTATATTTGTCATCAGCTTGTGCATAATTATATCCCTCAAGGCTACCTTTGAGTAATACCATTCTTCCAGAGACTTAGTCAAAAATGGGGTATCATAACATTCATCTAACCCTGTAAAGGCTTTAATAATGAGGTTCAAGAATGTAAAAGGTTAGTTGGGATATTTTAAGCTATTTTGTATTTCAGACTATTTCTTTTTAGTTGTAAGGTTTATTTTTTTCAATGATTAAATAATCTGACCAGCAATTCAAACTTGTTTTAAACAATTTTAGAAGCTGGATTTGTGCACCTAAATCAGTAATGCAAGTGATGACTATTCAGTGCACAATCCTTGTGACCTTGAAGTTTGTCCAGATCTCACTGTTTACTCGTTTCAAGCTGAAGAGAGTCTTGTGCTTTGAGAAAAATGGGATGCTCTCCAAGAATCAATCTAACTGAATTTCTTTTAAGTCATTATATTTTGGTAACCATAATCTGGAAAGAATGTACAACGCTTTCTCATAATCATGAAAAAAAACATGCTTGTCATTTTGCATTAGCTTAGAGCAAGCCTATTAAGGGAATGCATAAAGTTATTTTAGTTGGACAATAAATTTGGTTACAATTGTAACCAAATTTAGTGTCCAGCTAAAAGAACTGTATTCTTTTTTAGACAATCTTTTTATATAACAAGCCCTTGAGTTAAACTAGTTAGAGAATGAGGAAATAATTGGAGTAGGGCCCTCAAGTAAAAATATACACCGATCAGCCAAAACATTATGACCTGATGAGCCAAAACATTATGACCACCTGCCTAATATGCTGTTGGTCCTCCGTGTGCAGCCCCAAACGCAGCAGGGTGCGATGCACTGTGTATTGTGACACATTCCTCCCGTAACCACCGTTAAAATTTTCTGTGACTTGTGCCACAGTTGACCTTCTGTCAGACGGGATAGCCTTTGTTGCCCTCGCACATCGATGAGCCTTGGGCCCCCAACACCCTGTCGCCGGTTTGTGCTTTGTCCCTCCTCGAACCACTGTCGGTAGGTACTCACCACTGCTGACCGGGAGCACCCCACAAGCCTTGCCGTCTCAGAGATGCTCTGACCCAGTCTTCTGGCCATAACAATTTGGCCCTTGTCAAAGTCGCTCAGGTCTTTACTCCTGCCCATTTTTCCTGCATCCAACACATCAACTTCAAGAACTGACTGTTCACTTGCTGCCTAATATATCCCACCCCTTGACAGGTGCCATTGTAACAAGATAATCAATGTTATTCACTTCGCCTGTCAGTGGTCATAATGTTTCGGCTGATGTATGTGAAAGAAAATATGATTAGAGATTTCCCTACTGGGTTTGTGGAGAAAGTCAAGTCACGGGGAAAATTTTTAAATTAGATAAATCCTTGTCATAAGGTCTAGCCAATATTAAAATACTCTTCACTTATCACAGGATCTGAGGAATATTTAAAAAGTCAAGTTCTGCTATCGCATAGAGAAGTGTAAGGCACAATCCAATTTTTGTTTTAATCAGAGTGTTTTAATCAGAGTAATCAGTTAATCAGACGTGATAATAAAAAAGACCTATATAATTCACCTATACAATTCTTTGATGTGTAGCACAAATTTATGGCATAGAAGGTGCCAGTTTAGTCCTTGGTTTCCATAAACAGTATGTACATATGTAGTATACATATGAAGTATTTCCCTCAAGTCAATTGATAAAGCCGCATATATTAGAAGGCAAATAATTTATTGTGTGATAATATGTATTTGATGGAATCTGAAAATTTATTCCCCATCACAGGTGGCTCTGATGAAAATGGGAAAAGTCGGAGACCAGATGAATACTTGGGTAAAAAAACAAAGAAAAAGAAGAAAAAGAAACATCGTGATGGTGACCGACCAAGACAGTTAAAAACATCCAATAAAGAGGTACAGACTACCTGCGCAGGGCTCACTCGTGTCGACCTTGAAACTGTGGGTCAAGCTTCTTCTGATGTGTCGAATATAATCAACAAAACTTCAACTAAGCACGAGGAAAAGCTCAACATATTGGATTTGAAAATGAGCCGTTGTCCTCTCCCCTCGTGTGCACAGTTGCCATACTTATCACACAGAGACTACTGTGTCCGTAAAGGACTCTTGCGGACAGGTTCCTCTAAATTTGCGCACTTAATTCATGTGGAACATCAGCCAAATGGTGGTGCTCCAGTACTCCATGCTTACATGGACGAACTCTCTTTCTTGTCTCCTATGGAGATGGAGAGGTTTGCCGAAGAATTTCTTGCATTGACTTTCAGTGAAAATGAGAAGAGTGCAGCACATTACGTGATGGCCATTATACATGGAGCAGCAACCTACCTGCCAGACTTTCTGGATTATTTTGCTTTCAACTTTCCCAACACTCCAGTAAAAATGGAAATACTTGGGAAGAAGGATATAGAAACTACAACCATCTCAAACTTTCGGACTCAGGTAAGACAGAGTGCTTCCTTTCAATCAATTTTTAAAACTTTAAGTGGAATATAAAGACCTCGGAACTAGTGCCTAAAAAAGGGTGGTGTTAAAACTATAAGAAAATAACTGCTGATGCTGGTACAAATCGATTTATTCACAAAATGCTGGAGTAACTCAGCAGTTCAGGCAGCATCTCGGGAGAGAAGGAATGGGTGACGTTTCGGGTCGAGACCCTTCTTCAGTCTGAAGAAGGGTCTCGACCCGAAACGTCACCCATTCCTTCTCTCCCGAGATGTTGCCTGACCTGCTGAGTTACTCCAACATTTTGTGAATAAATCGTGGTGTTAAAACTGTTGTCAATGAAAAATTATCTATTGCCTGTGACAAATTCTAATGCCATCCTCCCATACTCGTCATTCTCAGAATGATGTATGATAAAATTATCATACTTTGTGCTGATTAGCAAAGTCCGCCAGTCATTCCCTGAGAATGGAAAACATACTTTGTGTGGTGTTTCCTGTACAGGTGAAAGCCTCTCCCAAAGTCGCATTATCAGGCAAGATGGTTATACAGAAGTTGTTCCTGACTCCCACCTGAAATCATATTCGTCAGGGACATAAACTGATAACCTCCCATTGAAATGAAGGGTGCTGCAAGTTCTATTACAACGAATACGATCTATTACTTAAACCACATCCCAAATGCACCCATCTTGAAATAAAATTACATTGGAATTATGGATACTAAAATTTCAATATAAGCTTCTCAACTGGCTTTGCTAAAATCAAATGAATTATGTGATTATACTTTGTTGCCCTACAGAGGCAGGAAAATGGCACCTCAACCAGTCTAGACTTCATTTAACCCGCACTAGTTGAATCTGATACATTGTGGTTTACACCAAATCTGCGAAATTGGCTTTGTTGCTTTTATTACATGGAAACATAGAAAATAGGTGCAGGAGGAGGCCATTCGGCCCTTCGAGCAAGCACTGCCATTCATTGTGATCATGGCTGATCATCCACAATCAGTAACCCGTGCTTTCCTTCTCGCCATACCCATTGATTCCGCTAGCCCCAAGAGCTGTATCTAACTCTTTTAAATGCATCGAGTGAATTGGCCTCCACTGCCTCTGTGGCAGAGAATTCCACAAATTCACAACTCTCTGGGTGAAAAAGTTTTATTTCTTCTCAGTTTTAAATGGCCTCCCCTTTATTCTTAGACTGTGGCCCCTGGTTCTGGACTCTCCCAACATTGGGAACATTTTTCCTGCATCTAGCTTGTCCAGTCCTTTTATAATTTTATATGCTTCTATAAGATCCCTTCTCATCCTTCTAAATTCCAGTGAATACAAGCCCAGCCTTTCCACTCTTTCCTCACATGACAGTCCCGCCGTCCCGGGGATTAACCTCGTGAACCTATGCTGCACTGCCTCAATAGCAAGGACGTCCTTTCTCAAATTTGGAGGCCAAAACTGCACACAATACTCCAGATGTGGTCTTACCAGGGCCCTGTACAACTGCAGAAGGACCTGTTTACTCCTACACTTAAATTCTCTCGTGATGAAGGCCCACACCGTCCGGCGCGGCCTGCAATAGGCCGCGGAATTTTCCACCGCCCGGCGGGGGCTTCAATGTCGGGACCCCCGACGGGGCAATTTCGACTGCCTGACCGCGGGAGAAGACGGCAGGGAAGAGAGAAGACATTCTGGCCTTCCATCACAGTGAGGAGGTGACTGGAGGAGACTCACTGTGATGGATGTTTTTGTTTTATGTTGGTTTTTGTGATTGTGTGTTTTATTGCTTTCTTTTTTTATTGGCTCTCATTGTTGACTAGGTAACGTAATTTCGTCCAAAAACATGTTTTTGGATGACAATAAAGGTACTTTATTATTATTATAACATGCCATTAGCTTTCTTCACTGCCTGCTCTACCTGCATGTTTACTCTCAGTGACTGATGAACAAGGACACCCAGGTCTCGTTGCACTTCCCTTTTTCCTAATCTGACACCATTGAGATAATAATCTGCCTCCTTGTTCTTGCCGCCAAAGTGCATTGCCTCACATTTATCTACATTATACTGCATCTGCCCGCTCACGCAACCTGTCTAAGTCACCCTGCAACCACCCAGCATCCACTTCGCAGTTCACACAGCCACCCAGCTTTGTGTCATCTGCAAATTTGCTAGTATTACTTTTAATCCTATCATCTAAATCATTAATATATTGTAAATATTTGTGACCCCAGCAGCGAACCTTGTTGCACTCCACTCGCCACTGCCTGCCATTCTGACAGGGACCCGTTTATTCCTACTCTTTGTTTCCTGTCTGCCAACCAATTCTCTATCCATGTCAATACCCTACCCCCAATACCAAGTGCTCTAATTTTGCCAACTAATCTCCTGTGTGGGACGTTATCAAAGGCTTTCTGAAAGTCCAGATACACTACATCCATTGTACTTGTCACATCCTCAAAAAATTCCAGAAGATTAGTCAAGCAGGATTTCCCCTTCATAAATCCAGGCTGACTTGGACCAATGAGCCATTATTACTTTAATGGCTCCAAATGAGCCATTATTACTTTAATAATTGACTCCAGCATCTTCCCCACCACCGATGTCAGGCTAACTGGTCTACAATTCCCTGTTTTCTCTCTATTCCATGGTTTCAAAATGCAAGCAAGAGAATATTAACACTTATTCCTCACAGGAACATCAAGAAATAAAAACATAACCAGTCTTTTCAGCCCTTCACGTCTGCACCATCAATGCACAGAGGGAGCTTGGGGTTCAAGTCCAGTTATGATAGTGATATTTAAGAGGCTTTTGGATATGCACATTGTATATACAGGGAAAGGAGGGATTATAGATTACTTGCAGGCAGAGAAGAGTTTGTCGTGACATCCTGTTTGACATCGGAATTTTGGACCGAAAGAACTGTGTGTAACAGCTGTGCTGTTCGATGTTCAATAAATAAAATTATAGCTGAACTTAAAAGCTCCTTTGTTCCATTTCTGGCAGTAACTTCACATCTATGATCTCTTTTAAGATCTAAACATTTACAGCAGAAAATAATGCAACATAGCCCATAAGATCTGTTTCTATGTAATCCCTCAATGCCAGTCTGTTCCTGCAATTTTTGAACAAATACATGGTACATTCAACCCAAACATTCCATGCTGCACTCCAGTCACCTCTTATCTTCCTCATCTAACGCAATCTTAATCCATTCTGTTCCTTACTTCTCCATATGTGCCTTTAGCTGCAGGTAGTTTAATCTTATTTTTCAGCAAAAGCAGCACAATAGTGAAAGGAAAGCTGGAGAGGTGTAGTGATGTGTGTAAAACCTCTGCACATGGGCCCTCCTTTAGAATACAATAATGGCCTCACCTAATACAGTGGTGGCTTTTCAGAAGATTCAATAAAGCGGGTGTACATTTTAAAATATAATCTAGCCTAATGGGTTCCTTTTGTGGGAGCTGCTTCCAGATTAGTGCTTGCTCTGAATAAACGAGGAAGCTGGAAGAATGCCAGAGAGTCTGAGTAAGCAGTGGTTATAAATATTTGCTGAAAGTCTCACTTAGAGACTGTAACTTAGCTGTCTGACTGTGTACTTTGGTGACACTGTTTCTGATTAAAGACAAAAGTCTTGGCAATATCTGGTTGTTGTAAAGAAAAACAGCTTGCATTTGTTGAATAATACTGTTCTAAACAGGTTTGAACAATTGTGAGACCTGTAGTACGATTTGTTTCCATTTATTACTGGGGGGAAAAATTGTTAACACACAATCAATCATTCTGAATATTCTGTATTTACGTTGTGTGGTTGATTGCTGGAATCAAATATAATAGGAGTGGTACTACTTAAAAATCTCATTGTACCTCCTCAAACAGATATAGTCACACTGCATAGAAACAGGCCCACCCAGTCCAACGCAACCCATCAATGCTAATCCCATTTAACTGCTTGGTTTATAGTTTTCTAAACCGTCGCATTTCAAATGCTTGTCGGGTCATATTCCTTAACTGTTGATAGTACCTCCACCACCACCACTTCGGTAGAAACTTCCAAATTCCACCAACCTTCTAGGTGAAGAAAATGCCCGTGTGACTCTTCCAAACCTCTTAATCCTTATTTTAAACACATACTCTGTTATTGATAATTATGAATCTGAAGAAGGGTCCCAACCTGAAACGTCACCTATCCATTTTCTACAGAGATGCTGCCTGACCAGGAGTTACTCCAGCATTTTGTGTATCCTCTAATTGAGGCCTCTACTATGTTTATCCTATCCATAACCTCGCCTCTACAATGTTTACCCTATCCATAACCTCATTTTTTGCACCTCTATCAGCCTCTTTCCTCCCACCCTCCTTGCTTTTCTTCTCCAATCCAAACAGACCTGGGCTATCCAGCCTCCTCCATTCCAGTAACAGCCTGATGAATCTCTGCACCCTCCTGGGCAGATGATCAATTTATCTATTGTTGTGATCAAAATTGTGCAATATTTCATATGTGGCCTCATCAATGTTTTATAAAGTTGTACCATAACTTGCCTGCTCCTATGGTCTGGCTAACATTCTATATGCTGCCTTTTCCAGCCTATCCACCTGTGCTGCTGCATCTTTGCACTCTTAATATTAAGGCAACCATAATAAACACTACTGCTACCAATGTATGGATCAACACATTCTGCACTTGTTCAGATGTGACCAGCCTCTGCTTGCCGTAAACTGAAATGTACAATCACGCCAATACTTTTGTGTCTATTCTTACTAATGTAGCTGTTTTATTGTTCTGGTCCATCAGATAAAGGTTAGCAGTCCATGAATCATTTAATGACTAAACAAGTACCTTGCATCTATATTCATCAAAGGGAAGGACATGGTCCTTGTGAGTTCAGTGTGGGGAACTGCAGACAACACATTGGTGGAGTTGTGGATGGTGAGGAGGCCTATGCAGTGGGATGTAGATCCGCTACAGAATTGGGTGGAGAAATGGCTGAGCAAATGTGAGATGTTGCTCTTTGTAAGGGGAAAATAGATTGTTAATGTCGGCCATTTAACAGCATTGATGTACAGAGGGATCGTGGGATTAAAATCCATAGCTTCCTGAAAGTGGCAACAGGTAGATTGGTTAAAAAAAAGACGAATGGTATGCTTGCCTTCATCGGTCAAAAGTCAGCAAGTCATTGCAGCTTTAGTGGACTTTGTCTATGCTGCATTTGGAGTACTTTGTGCAGTTCTGGTTGCCCGATTACAGGAAGGATGTGGAGGCTCTGGCGTAGGCGCAGAAGAGATTTACCAGAATGCTGCCTGGATCAGAGGATATAAGCTACGAGAGGTTAGATTTTCTGTGGAATGTCAAAGGTTGAGGGTAAAATGTGAGAAGTACATAAAATTGAGAGGCATAAGTAGGGTAGATAGTCAGAACCTTTCCCCAGGGTGGAAATTTGAAAGACTTGAGTGCACAGCTTTAAGGTGAGAGGGGCAATGATTAAAGGATGTGTGCAGGCCAGGTTTTGTTTTACACAGAGTGTGGTAGGTATCATATCATCATATCATATATATCTACAGCCGGAAACAGGCCTTTTCGGCCCTCCAAGTCCGTGCCGCCCAGTGATCCCCGTACATTAACACTATCCTACACCCACTAGGGACAATTTTTACATTTACTCAGCCAATTAACCTACATACCTGTACGTCTTTGGGAAAGTGCTGCCAACGGTGTAGGTAGAGGCAGATTCAATAAGATCCTTTGAGATAGGCACATGGATATGCAAGAAATCGTGGGATATGTGGATTCATTTAACCTGGCGACATATTTGGCTCACATTGTGGGCCGAATGACCTGTTCCTGTGCTGTGCTGACCTTTAAGGTCTAAGTGACTTTTCAGCCTGATACATGAATGATCCGTGTACAAGGTTATTAGTCTATTTGGCACACCGCTGTTTCCATCTTTTTGATATTTGGCAGCATTAGACGTGTTTATTGTTAGTCTAAATTGGCTGTTCTTGAGTCATCAAGTGTGGTAGCACAGAGACGCGGCTTGCCGACGGTGGAGAACCACCTGCAGTGGACCGAGCATCGCTGGCCGCTGACTGACGACGGAGGACCTATCGGTAGGGCTGGTAGATGCTGCTCGCACACAACGGACTCCGAACTCTGGCCCGGGTCACCAGCATTGATGAGAACCACACTGCCAAGAACAAGGAGGGACGTGGAACATCGAGGTCTGAGTCCCTGGGGGCCGAGGTGGTCGGGTCGCGGAGAACAAAGGGGGAGCCCCGTGTGGGGGGGGGGGGGGACAGGGAACAAGAGGGACGGGTGGGGGTGGGGCAGAAAGACGAAGAAGGGACCAACAATATTTAAGGGTGTTTTTATAACTGTCGGTGCCTTTCTGGCAACTCATTTGTGTACTATGTATGCAAAAAACAAAGAATCTCACTGTACCTTCATGTGACAATAAAGTATGTATCTAGAGACAGGTTCTTCCTGCCAGGTTCACACTGACCCATCAACTCCTCCCAGATTTTACCATGTGCCTACCTATAGGATAATTTACAAAGGGCTGTTAATCTACTAAACCGCATTTCTTTGAGATTTCTGAGAAAATGCGAACACTAAGGAAACCCACATGGTCACAAGGAGAATATGCAAACAACACTGGATCAAAGCCAGTCACTGGAACTGAGGCAGCAACTCCACCAGCTGTGCTAATGTGGTTTTATTGGAATTTATTTGACTCTCAAAAATCTTCACTTGACTTTTGTCTACATTTTATTGAAAAACTATGCTTTCTTACAGCCACCCTTCAGATTTTAATATATCACGCCCACTCCCTACATCTATCGTGTGATTAATACACACATTATAGAAATCTGACATGGAGATGTTTGCAGTAGTCCGTCTAGCTGAATTGAAATATGCTAGGGTTTACACTGTATAGAACAAATGTTTTTCCAAATTTATGGCAACAATGAGCACATTCTTACCACCAACTTATTTGTGTGACTTGTGTCTGAAAAGCACCGACGGCCGAATGCTATTTAAACGGATTATACTGTCTCCTGTTACACTTCTGCATCTCGTGTGAAGGTCTTTCTCGGCTGCATCTGTGTTATCGTCGGCAAGTTCTTAGTGGCTTAGCATATGCATCTTATTTAATAGTAGAACAAAATACTTCTGAGGAAATGCAAGAAACTGCAGATGCTGGAATCTTGAGCAAAACACAGTGCTGGAGGAACACAGCAGGCCAGGAAACATCTGTGGAGGGAATGGACAGAGAATGTTTGGGCCAGGACCCTATTTCAGACTGATCCACAGAGTCGCTTATACATTATCAGGATTCATTGTGGCAATTAAACTATTTCAGGAATACCTGTATGTTAATTTGTTTGCAATTTTTTAAAAACTGTTTAAATCTGAAAACTTTGAATTGGTAATATGTTTTAGGCTTCCAGATCTGATCACAGTTGTATTAGACTGCTTGGATCTGACTTCATTTCTGTTCAGCTTGTACTGTATAAAATTAAATATTTACAGTCTTTCAACAACATTAACACAAAACATTACAAAACCAATACCTGTCATAGTGTGATGGATAAAAAAGTATAAATTTATACTTTGTATTTTACTCGCGATTCCAGCATGTGCAGATCCTTGAGTCTCCATTTATAAATTCATCCTTTTTAATGTTTTGTATTTCAATTTAAAATTGTTAATAAAATAATCTGTTCCAAAAACTGGGATTTAAGGTGACACTCCATGTAGCTGCAAAGTTACACCACCTTAGACCTACAATTGAGGCAATTTCATTATTTTGCTGTTGATTTTATTTTGTCTTCTGAATGCTTAGCTCAGTATTATGGTTCATGCAATAATGAACCATTCATAGAACAGTACAGTACAGCACAGCACAGGAACAGGCCATTTGGCCCCCAATGGTTATGCCGAACATGATGCCTAGCTGAACTGTTGTCATCTGCCTGTCCATGCTCCATATCCCTGCACTTCCATGTGCCCATCACAATGCATCTTAGACGTCACTATTGCATCTGCCTCCACTGCCACACCTGGCAATGCATTCCAAGCCCCCACCACCTGTGTAAAAAAAACTTGCCATGCACATCTCTATTAAACGTTCCCCCCTCACCTAATAGCTATGCCATCTAGTGTTGGACATTTCCAGCCTGGGAGAAAGGGTAGACAGTCAGAAACTATCTATGCCGCACGTAATTTTACATACTTCTATCAGGTCTCCCCACAACCTCCGACATTCCGGAAAAAACAATCCAAGTCTATCTGACCTCTCTGTAGCTGAACCCTTCTAATCCAGGCAGCATTCTGGCGAATTCCATTGCACCTACCAAAGCTTCCAAATGGGGCGACCAGAACTGCACACAATATTCCAAATTTGGCCGACCCAAAGACCTATAGAATTGCATTATGACTACTGACTTTTGTACTCAATGCCCCTAGCAATGAAGGCAAGCACATCATACGCTTTCCTTTACCACCCTATCTACTTGTGTTGCCACTTTTAGAGAGATATATAAACCTGGACTCCAAGATCCCTCTGCACATCATTGCTGTTAAAGGTCTTGCCATTAACTCTGTACCTCTTGCATTCAACCACCCAAAGTGCGGCACTTCACACTTCAGGTTAAACGCCATCTGCCATTTCTCCATGCATTTATGCAGCTGATCCATTTCCAGATGTCTCTTCTGACAGTCTTCCTCACTGTCTGCAACTCCAATGTTGGTGTCGTCAGCAAACTTACTCACCAGCCCATCTACTTCTATGTCTGGGTCATTTATATATATAAATCACAAACAGCAGAGGTCCCAGCACAGATCCCTGCAAAACTCCACTGGTCGCTGACCTCCAGCCAGAATATCTCCCTTCTACCACAACCCTCTGCCTTCTACGACTAAGGCAGTTCTGAATCCATACGACTAAGTCACGGTGAATCCTATACATCTTAATCTTCTAGATCAGTCTAGCATGAGGAACCTTATCAAAAGCTTTACTGAACTCCATGTACACAACACTCGCCACCTTACCTTCATCAATCTCTGTCGCCTCTCAAAAAAACTCAATCAAGTTAGCGAGACACAACCTGCCAAGTACTAAGCCTTTTTATTCACAAAGTGCTGGAGTAACTCAGCAGGTCAGGCAGCATCTCGGGAGAAAAGGAATGGGTGACGTTTCGGGTCGAGACCCTTCTTCAGACTGAGGAAGCCTTGTAAGCCTTGCTGGCTACCTCTTCCAAATTCTCTTTCAAATGGGAGTAAATCTTACCTCGCAGAATTCTCTCCAGTCGTTTCTCTACCACTGATGTGTGGCTCACAGGCGTATTGTTCCCTGGATTCTCTCTACTTCCTTTCTTAAACAAATGAACAACATTGTCAACTTTCCAGTCCTCTGGGAGGTTGCTGTGGATATAGAAGAAACAAAGATTCTTGTCAAGGCCCCTGCAATCTCGTCTCTTACTTACCTCAATAACCTTAGATAGATCCCATTAGACCCTGAGGACTTATCCACATTAATCTTCTTCAAGAGCTTCAACACCATCTCGTTCTCTATCTCAAACTGCCTTGGCATATTTGTATTCTCCACACTGACCACGCTGTCCTCCAGTCCTCTGTGAATATAGATACAGAGTACTTGTTTAGTATCTCACCCACAACGTCTGATTCCAAATATAGATTCCCTCCTTTATCATGAGCTCGGTTCCCTTAACTTGCCATCCTCATCCCTTCTCTTTACTGGAACATGCTGATCTTGCACTTTGATCAACCTGCCTTTAAATGATTCCCACCTGTCCTCTGTGGACTCTGCAACAACTGATCCCAATCTACCCTCTTTTGCGCCTGCCTGATGACATTGTAATCTGCCTTGCCCCAATTGAGTAGCTTTCTCCAACATCCAGACCAGTCCCCATGCAAAACAATCTTAAAACTTATGGTGTTGTGATCACTATCCCCAAATTCTTTATCCACTGCAACACCTGTCATCTGGCCAGGCTCATTTCCCAGTACAGAGTCCTGTATGCTCCCTCCCTGAGTCGGCCTATCCATACACTGTTTAATGAAACCTCGAATACATCAAACATATGCCCTGTCTCATCCTCTTGCCCTGAGTAATTCCCAGTCTATATTGGGGAAGTTAGTCACTCACTACAACAACTTTGTGTTTAGTTTCTTTTTAGTTTGGTTTAAAGATATAACGTGGAAACAGGTGCTTCGACCCGCGGACTAACATTATCCTACACACACACTAGGGACAATTTACAATTATATCAAATCAATTGGACTACAATCTGTACGTCTTTGGGGAGTGGGGGGAATCTGGAGCTCCAGGAGAAAACCCATGCAGGTCACGAGGAGAATGTACAAACTCCGTACAGATAAGCACCTGAAGTCAGGATCAAACCTGAGTCTCTGACGTTGTAAGGGAGCAGCTCTATCGCCGTGCCATCAGTAATCTGTCTATATCTGATCCATTATCTCCTGCCGGCTGTTGTGTGGCCTATAATATAATCCCATTAAAGCAATTGCTCTTTTCTTATTTTTGAGTGCAACCCATAAGGCCTCAGTAGACATGCCCTCCAGTATGTCCTCTCACCAGACAGCCTGGGGCTTACCTGGTTCGGGAACTGCTCCAGAACATCGAGTGCATGGACTGGACTCTGGACCTTTTTGTAAATGGTGGCAAAATATGATGACTCGTGCGTGTGTGATCAATGCAAAAATAATTTCATGGTGCAGTGCGCAGGTGATGTAAAAGCACCATTGAACTCTGAGAAATACTGCCGTGACATTCTCTTGCTTAGCAAAGCAACTCCTCCATCTCTTTTACCTCCTTCTCTATCTCATCTGAAACATTGAAATCCAGGCACGTTGAGCTGCCAGTCCTGTCCCTTTCTGTAATGACCACAACATCATAATTCCAGGCACTGAACCAGGCTCTTAAACTCATTCCTTCCAGTTAAATCCATATCTCCATGCCTTTTGCAGAAACGGGGTTGTAGGGAATTGTTGATGGTGTAGTAGGAGTATCTATTTCAATTCATTGAAATCAAATTTTATTTAAAATAATTTGTTTTGAAAGTGTGAAAAAACCCCTCTAGTATTTTTTTTTTGTCACGGAAATGAATTTGCATTTAGTGATGAAGGCTGGCATGTTGTATAAAAATGTTTTTGCAGGGTTCTGTGCTCTGAAATGTTGAACGAGGACTGCAGGTGATGGATGCAGTAAAAATGCAATAGGCTGTATACATTAGCGGTTAGGTTGCTTGTGGTCCTGATAATGTTGCTCCAGCAATTGGCTTTAATGTTGTTAATCTCGAAAAAATGCTGAATGGAATGTGGGTGCAAATATCCTTCAAACCCTAGATTTTGTAAATAGTCAATGAGGTTGTGTGATCTGTAGTTGTATCCTATTCTTCTGTTCATAGTCCTTATTTTCCGAGTCTATTAAAAATCTGTCAGAACCATTCGAGAAAATTTCAATCATTTGCAGCCATTTGAAGGTGATTGTATCAGAATTCCACCATTTTATATTTCCTGATTTCATGCCGGAATGGCATATCTTCATTCTTAGATTGTGCTTGTTCTAGATTTAACTTGGAAAATAATTATGTTGAGGTTACCTTATTTATTTCTTGTATCTTTAAAGATTTTGTTTACGACACCTCACATCTATTTAGATAGACCTCTAGGGGCTAGTGGAATCAAGGGATATGGGGAGAAGGCAGGCATGGGTTATTGATTGGGGACGATCAGCCATGATCACAATGAATGGCGGTGCTGGCTCGAAGGGCCAAATGGCCCCCTCCTGCACCTATTTTCTATGTTTCTATATTTAAATTAAATTGAACAAAAACGAAGATTGTGGAATCTTTTCTCAATTTAATCTTCTAAATTGTGGTACACTGTTAGTTCATTTTGGAACCCTGCAGGACTTCTATTCATAGCACCTTTGGTATTCCAGTCTCAACACTCAACTCTTGAATTTGAAAATGCGTCCAGTCAGGCTATGAGCAGCAGAGTCATGAACCTGGTGCAACCACCTGCTCTTCCTGTTGCGATATGTTGCTGTGCTGGAACCCTATCCCCTGCTGGCACTCTCCCAGCATGAATCTCTTCACAGTTAAATGTGAAGAGATTGCCTTGGAGTGCTGACAGGCTGCACCCTAAACAGCATCGTGGGTGTGGGTGGATAGTGGACACCAGTCTCTGCCTTTACCTATTGGACGGAAGCATTTGTCTCACTCACTCTGTGTCACTACATAACTATTTCTTCAGTCCAGAGATTTCTCTTTGTTAAAAGTTTATCGGGCTACACAACCATAGAAAGAGACAATGGTAGTTTTTATCATGTCCAACAGGAAGTAATAGTTGACAAATGTTGTCTTCGCCCACACTCATGGAGCCAACCAGAGTGCAGCCCTTCTCTAGGTTTCATTGCCCCTACTGCCCCACCCAGAATCAGCTCTTGCAGGCAGCTGCTCTACACCAAACCATGGGATGAATCGTTGTTGGATTCATACCAGGTTTCTAGCACTGTACTAGCATTGGGATAACCAACATTGGGGAGGGAGAGCAGTGGTTAACATCAAGTCAAGAGTGTTTAACTGCCAAATTTACCAACAAAGGAACAATGAATTTCTTTCTTGCTGCAGTTTAACAGGCTTGTAACTGAAATAGCATACAGATCAAAATTTAATTATCAAAATTTCCTATAAATGAATGACCGTAATACGAGGTAACCATAGTAGTGCAAAACAAAACAAGGTCCATAGTGCAACCAAAGGCACAGTCCGTAAAAGATCACAGTTGTTGAGATTAGTGTTGTGTGGTGTCCAAGAGCCTGATTGTTGCTGGGAAGAAGCTGTTCTGAAACCTGCTGGTCACCTTTACAGGCTCCTGTGCCATCTTCCCAATGGTAGTAGCGAAATGAGAGCGTGGCCAGAGTGGTGTGGGATTTTGATATCAGCAGTCATTTTATGGCAGCACCCTCTTGCACCCCTACAATGGTGGGAAAGTCAGTACCTGTTATGGAGCAAGAAGTGTCTGCCACCCTCTGTAGTCTCCTTTCCTGGGCGTTCAGATTGTGTTTGCTGAACCAGACTGTGATGCAACTTGTCACAGCACGCACTCTACTGTACACCTGTAAAAGTTCAATAGAGTATTCAACGACCCACGGAATCTCCTCAATCTTCCAAGGAAGTAAAGGCATTGATGCGCTTTCTTTGTGACTGCATCAATGTGCTTGGCTCAAAGCAGATCTTCAGAGATATGCACACCCAGGAACTTGAAGCTGTTGGCTCTCTCCACTGCCATCCCGCCAATGAAGACAGGCTTGTGGATCCTTGTTTTTCCTCTCCTAAAGTCAGCAATCGGCTCCTTGGTCTTGCTAACATTGAGAGAAAAATTCCTGTGCTGATGTTACCAATGCAGCAGCAGGGAAGGCAAGAGTTTGTGCAAGATTCTCGGCAGAGCAGCAATGTCTATAATGTATCTCTCTCTATAATGTTACGATGACCCATTTTAATGCTAATTCTGTCAGTACACTTATTTCTGCAAACACATCCTGCACACCAAGTGAGATACAAGGGTTTTATTCTTACTGCATCTTATCCAAGGGCAATATTTCCTTTTGCTAAAAACTGGGCAATTCTCCAGATGTGGTCTGCCAAAGGCTCAGCACCGAACTAGATTAGAGCATTAAGTCTCCTGAGAGGCCATAATACAGTCAGCTCTTTATCTTGTCACTGGCAAAGCATTTCTTAGACTGTTTTTCTTTAATTTCCTGTGCTGGGTGTTTGACCAGTAGCTGCTATTTATTCATTTTCAATCCTTCCTTCTACAGTCAGTGTCCATATGCTTTGGCTTTTTTTCAGCTGACATGGGACTGTGCATGCTGTGATTTGCATCAGCCATCATCAATCTTAGTTCTACAGGCCTTGAAGTTATGACTTGCTGCTGGCTGGCGCTCAGTTTGTGCTGAGTTTCACAGTTAGTGATGCTGTTTTGCTGATGGGATATTATCCGATGCCCCCTCTACTTTTATTTTGAGTGGAAAGGAATATCCCTCCAGAGCTTTGTTGTTTCAGAGGAAGACCAGCTGACTTATCCCTGGCATGCTGGCCAGTATTTATTTCTTAAACACTAAAACACTATGATGGAATAAAGTTGAGGAGTTGGCTATTCAGCCATTCATATTGTGTTGAGTTCTCAGCAGAACTATTCAATTAGCCCCACTCTTTTGTACTCAATGGCCCATTTAATTCTCTTTCGACATTCTGACACAATCTGCTTCCACTACCTTTTGTGGAATTGTGATGCAGGTCATGGCAATTTGCAGAAGAGTAATTTCCTCGTGTGGTCTCTAGTTCTTGTATACCAAAAATAAATGTGTAGGAAAGAACTGCAGATGCTGGTTTAAATCGAAGGTAGACACAAAATGCTGGAGTAACTCAGCGGGTCAGGCAGCATCTCTGGAGAGAAGGAATGGGTGACGTTTCGGGTCGAGACCCTTCTTCATACTGAACCCGAAACATCACTCACACCTTCTCTCCAGAGATGCTGCATGTCCTGCTGAGTTACTCCAGCATTTTGTGTCTACCAAAAATAAATGTTCTCTTGATATTGATTCTTTTGCCACCAGAAAGTGTTTCCTGTCATTTAGTCTTATCAACTCATCATTTTGAATGTCTTATCAAATCTCATTCTGCGGGGCGGCACAATGGCGCAACGGTGGAGTTGCTGCTGCCTTACAGCGCCAGAGACCCAGATTTGTTTCTCACTGTGGGTGCTGTCTGCATGAAGTTCTCCCTGTGACTGCATGGGTTTTCTCTGGGTCCTCTGGTTTCCTCCCACAATCCAAAGACATACAGGGTTTGTATGTTAATTGATTTTGGTAAAATTGTCAATTGTCCCTTGTGTTTAGGATTGTGCTTGTGTGTGGGTGATCACTGGTCGGAGTGGATTCGGTGTGCCTGTTTCCTCGTTGTATCTCTAAAACAAACTGCAGCTTTTCAAATCAGCCCAATAATCAATATTCCTCATCTCTGGGTCATTCTTGTAAATCTCCTCTATGCCCCGAAAGAGCTGTTGTAAAGTATTATGCCCGAAGATTAATATGATGCTTCCATTGATGCCTGTGTAGTGTTTCAGAGTGTACTTTCTCTTCTATAAGCAAAAGATTTTGTGCTTTTATAAAAGCAGCTATTTCAGTATGTTTTGCCATCTACATTATACACATGTATAAATTTGTATTTTACATGCACCCACAGATTTTAACTTAATCTCGATGCTGTTGGTGAGGCCTAGCCACAGCATTTCGTACATTACAAAATGAATACTGATTAATTGGAAAAAGGGCATGTGCAAAGCACCATACAAGTGCTTATTCACAAAGTGCTGGAGTAACTCAGCAGGTCGGGCAGCATCTTGGGAGAGAAGGAATGGGTGACGTTTCGGGTCGAGACCCTTCATCAGTCTGAAGAAGGGTCTCGACCCGAAACGTCACCCACTCCTTCTCTCCCGAGATGCTGCCCGACCTGCTGAGTTACTCCAGCACTTTGTGAATAAATACCTTCGATTTGTACCAGCATCTGCAGTTATTTTCTTATACCATACAATTGCTTACCCACTGGAAGGTTAGAAATCAAGAGATGAAGAGCGAGAGTTCTTGTTGACCTTGTCAGATGCAAGAAAACTGATAGCACCAATGCTCGTGCTAATCAGAGCAGAGAAGCAAACCACAGCAGGTTCTTCACCAAAAACAAGAATTCTGGAAATTTTCATCAGATAATGTACTGTCTGTGAGGGAGTTAAATGAGGAAGCGAGAATTTAAAGTTCTCGTCTGTCGTCGTAGGACAAGTTAGAAATGACAGCTTTTAAACTCTGAGCACAGTAGATTCTGACATCAGCAAATGAATGTGTGAAGTTTGCACGTTCTGTGCAAGTCTACGTGTCCTCCACACTCCTAAGACAGGATGATGGGCTAGTTGGCTCCTGTTAATTGCCCCTAATTTCAGTGGGTAACAGGAGAATTATGGAAGAGCTGATCAGCATATGAGAGAGGAAAGTTTACAGGACAATAAATGAGGGAATGGTGACTAAGAAATGATTTGAGAATCCAAGTTGAGCTAAATAACTTATCTCGTGAGAAATATGAAATGATTTCTGCAATACACACTCTTTGCAAAATTACATTTCCTCACAGTTAGAGCCTATGAATTAGGATGTATTCCAAAGGATGGACTTACTAACTTGTATTTATATATTAAGTAAAAGTAAAATCTTATGTGGATCTTATCGAAACGTATAAAATTATTAAGGGGTTGGACACGTTAGAGGCAGGAAACATGTTCCCAATACAGGGGCCACAGTTTAAGAATAAGGGGTAGGCCATTTAGAACTGAGATGAGGAAAAACTTTTTCAGTCAGAGAGTTGTGAATCTGTGGAATTCTCTGCCTCAGGAGGCCAATTCTCTGAATGCATTCAAGAGAGAGCTAGATAGAGCTCTTAAGGATAGCGGAGTCAGGGGGTATGGGGAGAAGGCAGGAACGGGGTACTGATTGAGAATGATCAGCCATGATCACATTGAATGGCGGTGCTGGCTCGAAGGGCCGAATGGCTTCCTCCTGCACCTATTGTCTATTGTCTATTAAAATGTGACAGTGAAATGTTCACTGTTTTGAAAGACAAAACGTGACACCAAATTCTAGAGAAATATGACAAATACAAAGATTTTGAGAACGATTTTCAGTGGCTGCAGGGTTTGTGGAAGCAACTGGCCATGTGGCACATTCTCCAAATGTGAAGTGTTGGAAATCAGGCATATAACAGGCTAGAAAAGATGCAGAAATCTGATGTGATTGCAGTCAAGTGGCATGATGCTGCGCAGTTGTTGGAAATAGGGCTGAGAATGTTAAATTTGAGAACGTGTAGGGCCAGTACTCATTGTAGGTCAACAGATTAGAAGAAATTAGTTATGGACAAAAATTTATATGGAGAAGTGAAGAATTGACTTTGGATAGTTGAAGCCTATAATTAGCAATGGAAACTCGCAGAATCATCTATATACTAAAACTCTGGTTTGTTTGTTCCTGAATATAGCCAAAACGGTACACGATAGCGCAACAATTGTAGGTCCATCTTACTCACCATCGTCCTGTGGTGCTATGGATGAGGTTTCATTCAAATTGGTGTTATATTTTTAAAGTTATTCTCATTTTAAAGTTTTTTTAAAACACGCATGCGCAGATGGGGCCCCGTTGATCTGGCAATTACGTATGATGACCGCCGCATCCGCGGGTGCGCAGAACAAACGTGTCCGCACCTGCGCAGTTGGACAGTACCCGTTGATCTCGGGTACGAGCAGGGCTCGGCCGCCTGTCTCTTGGGGGTGGGTTTGCCTGCTCCGTAGTGGTGGGAGAGCCAGGCCTGGTGCCGGGGGAAGCAGCCGGAGGAAGCAGCCGGAACCTGGGCCTGACGTGACCGGGTAACCGGGCCAAGAGGAAAGGCGGCAGCAGCAGCAGCAACGGCGGTGAGGCTGGGCGTTGGTGGAGGTGGAGGCCTGGGCCTGGCGCTGGGCCTGCCCTCGGCTCCCCGGTCCCCCCTCCTCTCCTCGGCCGGTTCAGCGCCTTCCCCACGCCGCCCAGAGTCCAGCAGCATCGGCGCAGCAACATTGGGAGAGCCGCCGCCGTCTATGCACCGCACTGGGACGGGACAGGACTCTCCCCCCCACCCCCGCTCCACCAATGGCGGCCGTTGGGGCCGGGAGGCAGATTGCTACGCAACCTCCGTTAGGCGGCGTCCGGGCCGAGGGGGGAGGGGTGGGGGAAGGAGGGAGGGGGGGATAAGGGGGGTTGAGGGGGATGGAGTGGGTGAGTGGGAGGGGGGGAAGGGTAGGAGGGAAAGAGGGGGAGGAGAGGGTGCTGCACCAATGCAGGAGAGGTTTGGGCCCAAGGGGTCCACTTGGTCTAATGATGGACTAAATCTGAACTGTGCAAACCATAGACCATGTGATTTTTAAAGGAGAGAAGCTGGAGGAACTCAGCAATTCAGGCAGCATCTGTAGAGATAAGGAGTGATTGATTATCAGGTAATGCCAAAGAGCATATTTCTGATGTCCTGAAGTGGAAGCCTCCTCTCAAAAACAGATGTAGGGACAGGGAATCTGGGAGAAGATGATGGTGTGGAAGAGTCAGTGTGGAAGGAGGTGAGTTTATAGTAGAAATCATCAATGTACAGATATAACTGCAACTCCTCCCGTTTCTGTTGTGGGATAGACTGACTTCCCTTCCCCCTTACACCCCGCTCCCAATCTTTGCACATCCCCAATCCTGGACTTTCCACTCCTCACTTTAATTTCATTTTCCATGTATCTTGTTGTGTTTTATGACTGTTGGCAGACCAATTTCCCTCCTGGGTTAAATAAAGTTCTATGGTATCGTATAATATGTCTCCTGAGATGGAGACAGAGATATCAAGAAAGGATGGAGGATAGTGGTGAAGTTGATAAAATTGATGAGTTCCCAATGGATGCAGGCAGCAGCACCAATGAATGCAATTGTCAGTGTAGTGGAGGAGGTGTGGGGAATGGTGCTGGAGTAGGCTTGGAACAAAGTTGCTCCACGTAGCTAACAAAGAGGCAGGCAGAGCTAGGGGCCATGTCTACACCTTTTAATTTATAGGAAATGGGAGGAATCAAAGGAAATTGTGAACAGTGAGAAAGTATGCATTAACTTCGTTCAGGTTGAAAATATTTTTTGATCAAATGTAAGTGAGTAGCAAATATACTGCAGGAATTGAACCTGGGTTTAGTTTAGAAATACAACATGGAAACAGGCTCTTCACCCCACCGAGTCCGCACCCACCACGGATCACCCGTACTTTAGTTCCATGTTATCCCACTTTCGCATCCTACACACTAGTTTTACAGAAGCCAATTAACCTACAAACTTGCACGTCCTTGGAACGTGATAGGAAACTGCAGCATCCGGAGAAAACCCACACATTCACAGGGAAACCATACATGCTCCGTGCAGACAGCACCCATAGTCAGAATCGAAACTGGGTCTCTGGCACTGTGCTGCAGCAGCTCAACCTACCAGTGCGCCACTGTGCAGATTCTATAAATATCTTCCTTTGTCATTGCTCTTTTGTCCTTTAGCTGGTATTTCCTCATAGATCCTCCTCCGTCTTGAACACATTAACGTTCTTTTTTGAGGTTCAAGACAGGTTGCTAACATCTTTATTTTAAAAGAATACATAATAGGTTTTTCCTTACCAGAACCACATACCTTTTGTGACTGGGCTATGTTGTAATCAGAAGCTCCTGAATAATTGTGAGTGGGAGCTTGTTTCTAAGGAACTATAACCCACTGCCTTTTGGCCTGGTAACATATTAACTGCTCGTTAGAACATACTGAGCTGTGTTGTTTGTCACAGTAAACCAACCGAGGCAATCAACATCTATAAAAAAAGGTGAGTGTCATTGCATTTGTCACAAAAGGAAAGATCTCAATTCTATTAATTATATTTCTTTTTTTTTAATTGACCCATCCAGAACTTCCTCTGAAACATTTGAAAGAAAATTTATCTCAAAAAGAGTGCATTCAATTCATTTCTGACATCATCATAGCACAGAAATGGGCCCTTTTGGCCAATCAAAACGAGAACAGTACAGCATAGGAACAGGCCCTTCAGCCCACAATGCCCGTGCTGAACATGATACAGGATTAAACTAATCTCCTCTGGTGATCCATATCCCTCAATTTCTTGCATATCCATGTGATTATCCAAAAACCTCGCAAATGCATATCATATCTGCCTCCACCATCATCCCTGTTCCAGGCACCCACCATCTTCTGTGTAAACAAAAACTTGCCATGCACATCTCCTTTATACTTTGCCCACCACCTAAAAGCTATGTAGTCTAATCTTTGACATTTCTACCGACAAAGGAAGGCAAGCACACAATACGCCTTCTTTCTCACACTATCTACTTGCGTCACCACTTTTGGTCAACTGTAGACTTGGACCCTAAAATTCCTCTGTACATCAGTGCTATTAAGGGACTTGCCATTAACTATATACATTCAACCTCCCAAAGTGCAACACCTCATACTTGCTTGGATTATACTCCATGTGCCATTTCTCTGCTCATATGTGTAGCTGATATATATCCTGCTGTATACTTTGACAACCTTCCTTACTCTCCACAACTCCCCCAATTTTAGTGTCATCTGCAAACTTACTAACCAACTTATCTACAATTATGTCCAAGCAACGGAGGCCCCAGCACTGATCCCTGAGGAACTGCACAGGTCACAGGCCTCCAATCACAATGACACTCTTCCACTACGTCCTTCTGCCTTCTATGAGTGAGTGCCTTCAAATGACCATGGATCCCATGTATCTTGATCTTTTGGATCAACCTACTGTGAGGGACTTTATCCAATGTCGTACTAAAATCTATGTAGATAGCATTTACTGCCCTACTCACATTGACCACCTTTGTCACCTCCTCAAATATCAAGCTACATTCATACCCTAGCTATCAGCATTCCCATCAACTATACCACCTCATCCCTGAACTCTCCCCTAACTGCAATTCTCAGATTCTACCACAACTCTACACACCAGGAGCAATTTACTGGCCATTTAACCTAACAACTTGTGTTTTGGGATGCGGGAAGACGTCAAAGCACCCAGCAGAAACCCATGCGGTCGACTCAGTGCCCCAGAGATCACAATTGAACCCTGGAGCTGGGGCAACATTTTTACTAGATGTGCCACTTTGCTGCCCCTTAAATCTGACTAAAGGTGACCTATTTTTCCCCCTACCATAGTGTCACTGTAAACATTCTTTGTCTTCTCTATTCTTCACGCTTCCTTGACTTAAAGCATGCTTGTCTCCACACTTTTACAGCTCTGAAGGGCCATTGAAGTGAAAATATAACTATTTTCCCTCAACTTCCTTGCTTAGAGACTTGCAATTGTTGTTTCTCCCATACATTCATCTTTAACAATAATTGAATGACATGCCACCCATTCACAAGATGCATTCCATCGAGATATCCAGATTTCTATGAATTGCCTTTAATCTTGAGTCCGTTTTTTGCAGGCAAACATGGAAGTTGGCATTCACCCAGATCCCACAAAATAATTTTCAATAAGTTAATAATTGAGGGATAAATGTTAGCAAATATCCTAAGAAAACTAAAGGGCTTAATTATGGCTAACATGAACAGTTGATAGGGGCTCTATTTAATAGCACTTCTGAAAAAAAGTTTTTTTCTTTCTCTCTTCGTTCTGCAATAAAGTGTAGACTGATAATTATCCCCTCAACATTATTGATGGGACTTGAATGAATGGCCTCCTGCCTCGGGCTAAAGTTTTACATCTGGGTTGAGCTGATGAAAGTATAAGTATAAACTGAGAAGATATATTTCATTCTTCAGAAAGCACTTTATAACTTTATAGTTTTGCATTATACCAGTGCACTATATTGAGCTATAGACTTGACAATTCTCAAGAGAATAAGTCATACCAGGATTTGTATTGCCAACCAGAATTTGGAAACCAAAAAATGGGCCATTGCAGTTGTAATAAAAAAATGTTGTTTTTTTGTACACTGCTAGTATGTTCCATGCAGAACCTTATCAAATGCCTTGCCTAAGTCCATATAGTCAATGTCAACAACTTTGCCCCCATCAACCTTTTAGGTTACTCCTTTAAAAAAACATTCAGATTCGTAGGACACGATCTCTCACGTACATTAGGCACACTGGTCTATAGTTTTGAGGCATTTTCTTGCAGCCCTTCTTAAATAGAGACATTCATTTACCACTTTCCAGTCACATGGAACCTCACCAGAGTTTAATGATGATTCATCTAATTCCCCAGTCTTCATGTCGTTCCCCACATTAACAACAGTGGAGAAATACTCATTGACCTTTCCCATCTCCTGCAGCTCCACATAGATGACAGCTTTGTTTTCTGAGGGACCCTATTCTCTCTCTAGTTGCCCTCTTTTCCTTAATGAACATAAAATATCCTTGGATTTTCCATAATATTATCTGCCTGCGCTATCTCCTATCCCCTTTTTGCCTCCCTGATTTCCACCTTAAGTATGCTCCTCAGATCCCGAAACTCCGGGAGTTTAGGCATAATACCTGTCCCATTCCTCCTGCTTTTTCCTGTCCAGAGCATCATTTTCTCTCATCATCTAAGCTTCTTCACTCCCAACCTGTCTTGCTCTGACACCATGTCACGAGATACCCTATCTCTTTCCTGTACCTTGCTCATCATTGTTTGAGCCAGCCCATTACCATGGCGTGGTCTGCAAACGCAGATGGAGTTGGAATAGAAATTTGGCATGTTGGCCTTCACCAATCAGGGAACTGAGTATAGAAACTGGGATGTTACAGTTGAACAAGACGTTAGCGAGGTCACAGTTGGAGTATTGTGTTCAGTTTTGGTCACCCTGCTCTGGGAAAGATGCCATTGAGCTGGAAAAGGAGCAGAGACGTTTCATGAGGAGGTTGCCAGGACTCGAGAGCCTAAACTATCAGGAGAGGTTGGGCAAGCTCGTGCCTCACTCGTTGGAGCACAAGGAGCTGAGGGGTGATCTTATCGAAGTGTATAAAATCATAAGTGGAATAGGTTGGGGGGAATTCACAGTGTCTTTTTCCTAGGGTAGGGGGATGAAAAACTAGAGGGACATAGGTTTATGGTGAGAAGGGAAAGATTTAATGGAAACCTGAGCAGCAATGTTTTCATACAGAGGGTGGTAGATGTATGGAACAAGCTCCCAGAGGATGTAGTGAGGCAGGTACAAACACATTTAAAAGACTTGAGGAAAGCTCCCTGTGGACAGGAGGTTGTTGAGGTTCTGCTTGAAAATATGAGCCCGTTCCTCGTGTCCTATGCTGGGTGCATTCTTGGCATTTAAGCTTTTCATTTAAAGAATAAATGAATAAGTTTATTGGCCAAGTATGTGCATATACAAGGAATGTGCCTTGGTGCTCCGCTCACATATGACAACACAAACATACAGTTAACAATTAAGAATAAAGCATAACCACATCAAAACAACAAGGGTACAACATTACGGTTTAAAAATGTGGGTGAAAATAAACCAGAGCAAAAAAGAGACTACAGACTTTGGTTATTGAGTAGAACTATCACGCGTGGAAAAAAGCTGTTTTTATGTCTGGCTGTGGCTGCTTTTCTTGTTTACTTTAAATGCATTCACCTTGCCTTAAGTCAGTCATACAGCACAAAAACAGGCCTTTGGCCCAACTTTCCATGCCACCACCAATACTGCTGCGTACAGTTCAAAGGATCCTGAGCGGTAAAAGAGATCTCGCTACGACCTTTGCAAAGCCATCAGGAAGGCCAAGAGACAATACCAGGCCAAACTTGAGTCCCACCATAATCACATGGACACCTGTTGACTGCGGCAAGGCCTGAACATTATAACTGGCTGCAAAGCAAAGTCAGGAATTATCGCTGGTGATAGTGCGGCCCTTCCTGATGAACTTGAAAACATTCTATGCTCGCTTTGAGCTGAAGGCGAATAGGGCGATGACATCCATCCGGTCAAACCCGAGTCTGCCTTTTCCCAGAATCACTGTTGCAGAAGTTAGATAGGCTTTTCTGAGGGTGAACCCACAAAAAGCAACTGGCCCGGATGGTGTTCCTGGCCGTGTCCTTAGGAACTGCACGGACCAACTAGCAGGAGTGTACATGGACATCTTTAATCTCTCCCTACTCTGTTCTGAGGTGCCCACCTCATGCCTTAATGACTACGTCCAGTGGCCTTGACATCATGAAGTGGCTGTGGCACACATTAAATCCAGTCCACCAAGCAGCCTTAATGCACTGCAGTTCGCCTACCGCCACAACAGGTCCATGACTGATGCCATCTCCCTGGCCCAACACTCATCCCTAGAACACCTGGATAAGAAGGACACCTACGTCAGACTACTATTCATAGATTACAACTCTACTTTCAATACCATTATCCCAACCAAGCTCATCGCCAAACTCACAGAACTTGGAGTCAGCACTCCCCTCTGCAACTGGGTCCTCAACTTCTTGTCCAAGAGACCTCTCACCAGCTAGAGTAGGGTATGGTACACATGATAATAAACTAAACTAAGATATTCATCTGCACGAGTTCCATTTGCCCACAGTGTCCTAAACGCTCCACTGCTGGAAACAGCTTTTCCCCATCCACTCTATCTAAGCCTTTCGTTATTTGGTAGGTTTCGATGAGATCTCCCCTCATGCTTCTAAACTCCAGTGAGTACAGACCCAGAGCTATCAAATACTCCTCATACGTTAACCTAATCAACTCCAGGATCGTTCTCGTAATCCTCCTGTAGACTCTGTCTAATGCCAGCACATCCTTCCTTCGATATTAGGCCCAAAACCTCTTAATATTCAAGATGTGGTCTGACCAGCTCGTTAAATCCTCAGCATTACATATTTGCTTTTATATTCTAGTCCTCTTGAAACATTGCATTTGCCTTCCTTACTACCGAGTCAACCTGCAAATTAACATTTTGGGAAAACTGTACCATCACTCCCAAGTCCCTTTGCACCCCCGATTTCCGAATCCTCTCCCCATTTGGAAAATAATCTATGCCTTTATTCCTTCTACCAAAGTGCATGACCTTGCTACACTATTTCATTTGCTGCCACTTTGGCCGCTCTCCCACCCTGTCCAAGTCCTTCTGCAGACTACCTGCCTCCTCAACACTATCTGCCCCTCCACCTATCTTTGTATCCTCTGCAAACATGGTCACAAAGCCATCAAGTCCATCATCCAGATCATTAATATATAACGTGAAGAGTAGCGGGCCCAACACAACCTTTGCGGGACACTGCTAATCACTGGCAGCCAACCAGAAAAGGCCCCCTTTATTCCCATTCTTTGCCTTCTGCCAGTTAGCCAATCTTCGATCCATATTCATACCTTGCCATATATTTCCCCCTCTTTCTCACCACTCTGGCTTTACATTTCATACTTTCTCTTTTTTCTACACCTTTTTGTCTCCTTTTTACTCTGCCTTTGTCACTGCACCCTTCCACCACCCAGCCCTCTCACCTGAATCCACCCATCACTTGCCAGGATTTACCAGCTTCTCCAGTCTAAAGAAGGGCCCTGACCCAAAACGTTATTTGTCCACTCCCTCCACAGATGCTGTCTGACCCATTGAGTTGCACCAGCAGTTTGGTTTTTACTTAAGTTGTCTGCGAATTCCTACTATACTGTTTGCCCCTTTCCTTATCTGTTAAGCAAACCTTTCTTGCTGTATCATTAATTTGTAGAAGGGCAGTGCAGTGGCACAAATGATGGAGCTGCTGCCTCAGTGCCAGATACCTGGGTTGGTTCCTGCCCTAGGGTGCTGTCTGTATAGTTTGCACACTCTCTCTGTGACCACATGGGTTTCCTCCCATATCCCAAAGATGTGCAGGTTTGTAGGCTAATTGGCCTCTGTAAATTGCCCCTAGGGTGTAGGGAATGGAAGAGAAAGTGAGATAACATGGAATGGTGTGCGAATGGGTGATTAATGGTCGGTGTGGTTTAGGTGGATGGAAGGGCCTGTTTGCATGCTGTATCTCTAACCTAAAATAAACAAATGTAGATTCACCATAAGCCACTGTAAAGCCTCTTACTGGCTCCTTTTGTTCCTCTCTACTATTTTCCTGCTTCTCAAATTACTGTAGTTCTCTTTTTCATCAATCCTTTTGCATCATTTGTTCCACTTGCCTTGAAGGATGCAATTAACCTCTGAAATGGAGAAGGAGGTACTGTGCAGGTATAGTTCGTGCAGTATGTCAGGCATTTGTGCTCATTCTACTTAATTTTCTGGTGATGATCTATTTACTTGACTGTGAAGGTGACCTTCAGTGAAAGAAAGCATGAAGGATTATATCCTAAAAGTTATTTTAAAATTGTCTTTTTAAAATCTTGATTTTTTTTCCCCCTCTGAACTCTCCTCCCCTGGCTGCATTTGCTCTGGTTTATGATGATTGATCTGGTATTAATGTGAAATCTTGTTCCCTTTGCTGCATTGTTCCTCTTCCTTTATCTATCAGAAAGGTTTCCAGATTGAAGCCTCTCTTCAGATTATGTTGATGAAGGTTGCAGTGTGAAAGACTCCAAGGGACCACTTTGTGCCTTGTCCGATTAGATGATGTATTGAAATATTTCCTATTATGGCAAGTACGTATTGTGAAAGGGAAAAGTAAACCAAATTAAAGCGTTTGCATTTAAGTCTTAATCCGCTGTTTTAACATATCAATTTTTTGTTTGTGCTATCTTGCTGTGTATACATTTCTTTAAACTTTACCATGTTTAACAACAGTAATATCCCTTTGAAACAAAGTCATTAATATATAGGTGTTCTGTGATATCCAAAACACATTGTGGAGCATGGGTATTTATTTTACAAGCATCAACAATTTTGTGTCAGGGAGACAAGATGCTGTATTGCTTAAGGACCTCTGTTAAAATAGAGTATATAATATAAGAAAATAACTGCAGATGCTGGTACAAATCGAAGGTATTTATTCACAAAATGCTGGAGTAACTCAGCAGGTCAGGCAGCATCTCGGGAGAGAAGGAATGGGTGACGTTTCGGGTCGAGACCTTTCTTCAGGCTGATGTCAGGGGGGCGGGACAAAGGAAGGATATAGGTGGAGACAGGAAGATAGAGGGAGATCTGGGAAGGAGGAGGGGAAGAGAGGGACAGAGGAACTATCTAAAGTTGGAGAAGTCGATGTTCATACCACTGGGCTGCAAGCTGCCCAGGCGAAATATGAGGTGCTGTTCCTCCAATTTCCGGTAGGCCTCACTATGGCACTGGAGGAGGCCCATGACAGAAAGGTCAGACTGGGAATGGGAGGGGGAGTTGAAGTGCTTGGCCACCGGGAGATCAGTTCATATAGAGATTAGGAGTTAGAACAAAGGGCAGAGAGAGAAACTTGGTACATTTGCACATCAGTGTATCTGGTGGTGCCTGTTGGTAATTTTGCTATGTTTAACCATGCATCAAAAATGTAAAAGTTTGTGAGAATGTCTAAACCCTAGGACGAAGCAGACTTCTTTAAATTCTACTTAAGCTGACCTTTTGTAAGCTTAATTCTAAGCTTTAATTCTACTTAAGCTGACCTTTCAGATCGCACTGTGCAATTGTAAGTATACTTTTTAATTTAGCAAGTTGATTCCTTCACCTCTTGTTTTAGAGGGTTCAAATTCCATTGGTCATTTTAGCTAAAAGCAAAACTGATATTTTAGTGCCATAGTTGTGGTGCTACATTGTTAGAAGTGCCATGATGCAATCCAATATTAAGCTAATATTAAGCCCTCTAGAAAGCACCAAAAACAAAATCCATGACTCAGTTAGAAAAGCAGGCATATCTTTCATTCATTTGTTCTCTATCTCTATATTACTGTCTTCATGTCCTCTGGTTCTCGATTCACCTACTCTGGGCAAGAGACTCTGTGCATCTACCCGATCTATTCCTCTCATGATTTTATACACTCTCGTTTCCCTTTAACCTGACTCTCAGTCTGCGGAAGAATCTGAACCCGAAACGTCACCTATTCCTTCTCCCCAGAGATGCTGCCTGACACACGAGGTTACTCCAGCTTTTTTTGTCCATCTTTGGTGAAAATCAGGCAAGTTCACTTGGTGCCTTAGTCAACACATTGCTATCAACCTGACAGCAATCACATTACTCGAGCAGCCAACTGACCAACCAAAGGAAAATAATTAGTTGTAACCCTCCCCACCCCCAACCTTGTTATGCTCAGTTTATTTACATTATTACATTTTTTGATCGATGATTGAATTATTTGCAAAACTGTAGAACATTGCATTAGGTGCAGATATGTATATACTCTTCAAATATGTTTGATAATGTAGACATAGCAGACATATTAAGCAAACTAAAACCCCTGGGAATAAGGCAAGTGTGGCAGCATGAATACAAAATACTGCTGGCTACAAACCAGTCAGCAGAGATGAAAGACACAAAACGCTGGAATAACTCAACGAGTCAGGCAGCATAAGATAGACACATCAGGCAGCATCTCTGGAGAGAAGGAATGGGTGACGTTTCAGGTCGAGACCCTTCTTCAGGCTGAAGTTCTTCTGTTTGAAGAAGGGTTCCAACCCGAAACATCACCTATTCCTTTTCTCCAGAGATGCTGAATGACCCGCTGAGTTACTCCAGCATTTCGTGTCTATCGTCAGTATAAACCAGCACCTGCAGTTCCTTCCTACACAGTAAGCAGAGATGGTTGCTTTTCTATACTGGAGAAAAATATATAGCCAAGTTTGTTCTTTGAGATTAAAACAGCTCTTGGATTTTGGGTACAACACAATTTCGGTGTTTTGCCAAAACACTCAAAAGTAATGAATAACCACAAGGATGGTCATGAACTTCGGGAGGAGTTAGCCTTGTGGAATATTTTGTGTGTGTGTATAATTGGTAATTGTGAAGTCATGTATTTTGGTAGGAAGAATGTGGAGAAGCCTTCTGCAGTAAGTGTAATTTTAGAGGGGATCAGGGAGATTTATGCATAATACCTTTGAAGGTGGGAGGACATATTGAGTAGGAAAGGGGTTAGAAGGGAGAGATGGATCAGGCATGATTGAATGGCGGAGTAGACTTGATGGGCCGAATTCTGCTCCTATCACTTATGACTTTATGACCTGATGTAATAATTGGAAAAGAAAATATGTGGGATCTATGGTTTGTGAATGGAGCGAGCCACTGAGCATTAAAGCAGGACAATTATGTGAAACACTGGTTGAGCCCTAACTGGAACATTTTGTTCACTTTCAGACAATTGAATTCAAGGAGAATCTGTTGGTCTTAGAGAAGATAAAGAAAATATTTTCTAAAATTGATGCAAGTGATGAGGAATTCAGTAATGTAGAAAAACTGGAAAAGCTTGGTGGTTCTCCCGAAAGCAAATATTTGATTGAGGTCTTCAAAATCATGATTGGCTTTGACATAGAAAAGTAAATAAGGCTGATTTCAGTGTGCGTGACTAACACAAAGTTTACACATTTAAAGTTATTGGGGAAAGAGCCAGAGGTAACATGGAAAATGTTTATATTTACCCATGACAACCAGAAACTTAGCAATTGTTCTTTTCTGTTTTGAAATTCAGTAGCTGAGGAAATGGTGGAAACAGCTTCCAAACACCTAGTGTGTGGAAGGGAACTGCAGATGCTGGTTAAAACCGAAGATAGACACAAAATGCTGGAGTAACTCAGCGGGACAGGCAGCCTCTCTGGGGAGAAGATCTCTCCAGAGATGCTGCCTGTCCCACTGTTACTCCAGCATTTTGTGTTTATCTTCGGTTACAAACAGCTGACTTGTGTACAGCTCACACATACCAACAAGCGTTTGTGAGACCAGCAAGATGGATTTGCCGACTGTTCCAGAGTAACTTCTGTGGGAACTCGGTTTGTGGCTGCATTATCAACTTACACAAATTGTTCGGATTGTGAACAGTCCTCAGGAACAAAACCCTGCCATAACTTCAGAAGGACCTGGAAATAGTTCATTGGGAAGAAAAATTGGGGCCATGGTGTAAGGATAAGGGAGCGGGCCACTTGAATTTCTTTGCAGAGCCAATACTTCCCAATTGGTTGAATGCATTCTTCAGTGCAAAATCAAAATCATGTACTATTTTTATACAATATCCAGTTCTTGCTGCCAGAATGTACTTGCATTATGCTATCCTGTCAATTTCCTACATTAAAAAATGTGCTACAGCATATTGTCCTTTCTCGCTGATAATGGACGCTTTGAAAAAAATCTTGAAAGATATTTTGCCTTTGTGTGCATGTCTAAGAGGCACTGTCATTTCCATTTAAAATCTAGCTTTCACTGTAATGGACTTTCCTTAAAAGAGACATGTGTAATAAATTTAATAAGCCTGTACAAATCTAGAGTGCACAACCCATCCCCATGAACATAGGGTTAGATTTCCTTTAAACTCAAATGACAAAGTCTGCATTGTTTGTTTAAATAATCAAGATTTAATAAAGTGATGACTTAAACTATTCAGGGAATAATATTTCAGATGCCTTGAATGACTGTGTAGGATAACAAAACACAGATCACTTAAGTAAATACAACACTAAATGTCCATTAAAACAAGTGCCATGATTCATTAAAACAAGGCAGCGTCTGTATTTCCAGGTGGTTATAAAAGATACCACTTATTATTTGAAGAGCAAGGATGTTCCAACCAATACCTCTGTCCATTTATTCATCATTGCTGTCTTTGAGGGTTAGATATCTGCAAATTGGCTACCTGGATTCTTAATCAACAGTGACTAGACTGACCTGCTGAGTTACTGCAGCATTTTGTGATACCTTCGATTTGTACCAGCATCTGCAGTTATTTTCCTGCACAACTTGCCGCTCCACTGCGATTTCTCCTCAAGGTATGTCACCCATTCCTTCTCTCCAAGATGCTGCCTGACCTGCTGAGTTACTCCAGCATTTTGTGATACCAGTGACTATACATTTATACATAAAACTAGTTTCACTAAATTACCTCTATGAAAGAGCAATTCACCTACCCTTGCAAATGTATATACCGTCTTCAGTATGCATAATATGAATTTTACATTGGGGAAACAAAACACAAATGGAATAATTATTTTGCCTACCACTTGCATTCCGTCTACAAGGTTCAGCTTCCTGTCACCATTCCACTTCAACCTCTGTCCTCCTGCATTGGTAGAACAAGGCCTAATGATAGCGTGAGGAAATGTGCCTCATCTTCTGCCTCAAGTTGCAACCTACCAGACTATTTCAAATTCAGTAGTTTGAGCTAACTCCGTGTCTGAATTGACCATTTCTGCTCTAGGTCTACCATCTGTAGTAATAACTCGGTATTTATCTCCACAAGCGCAGCCCGACTTGCTGGGCATTTCCAACTGAACTGGTTTAGTTTATTGTCATGTGTACCGAGGTACAGTGAAAAGCTTTTTGGTGCATGCTATCCAGTCAGCGGAAATACTATACATGTCAACCATGGCTTCTCCCTATTTTAGAGATATTTCCTTTGTTATATTCAGCCTTCCCTCACCCTTTCTGCAACCTTAACTTGGGTTCACACTTTTTAAGTTCTTACAGAGTCTTTGACCTGAAGCATTAACCCACTGTCTCTGTCTCTTTACACTAATGCCACCTGGTGTAGATGATTTCCATTATTTTCATTTTTTCTTGTGAAATAAGCTGCTGAATATCAAATAATTCAGGGGTGTCTTTTGACTTTCATTTTTTTATCCATTATATATGCTCAGAGCTATCTTCACATCTGCAGAATTCTCTCCTTGATTTTGTTTTGTAAACTTTGTGCAACAGCAGTTTGAAGAATGTAATTCCCCTGCCCTTTCAAACCTATTTCCTGTTTTTCAGCAAGGCTAAAAACATTCCTTGGTTTGAAGATAGACACAAAATGCTGGAGTAACTCAGCGGGACAGGCAGCATCTCTGGAGAGAAGGAATCGGGCCAAGAGCCTTCTTCAGACTTAGTTTGAAGGCTCCGTTCCAAAATCTCCATTCAAAGAACTAACAGTCACGTTGTCCAATTACTAATGGCTTTATGAAAACATGCTCAGAGGTTTCAGAATTTTGAATGAGCTATATTTGTTTTTCTTTTTATAAGATTGTATGAATTTATGGTGCGAATTGCATGCAGACCTCCCAACCTTTCCGAATTTGGCGGAAAATTTCCGCTTTCTTATTTTATTTCCGCCATTCTGATTTCGCCTCACATTTTTCCGCAAAACACATGCCCTGCCGCACGCCTTGCCTCATCTCGCCGCTGGCCCGGCCTCGCCTTGTCGCTGGCCAGGCCTTGTCGTTCGCCTCGCCACTGGCGTGGCCTCACCTCGCCTCTCGCCGCAAGCCCAGCCTCGCCTTGTTGCTGACCAGGCCTCGCCTGGCCGCTGGCCCAGCCTCACCCCGCCTCTCCTCTCGTCGCTGGCCTGGCCTCGCCGCTGGCCTAGCCTCGCTGCGGAGCGTGAGGCCAGTTGATGTTGAGAGGGAATTGGGGTGCAGGGGAGGGGGAGGGGGGCAGTGGAGTGGGAGGAGGGAGTGGGGGACAGGGGGTGGAGGAAGGGAGGGGAGAGTGGGGGTGGGAGGGGAGTGGGGGAGGAGGGGTGGGGGAGTGGATTTGGGGGAAAGGGGGGAGGGGTGGGGGGAGTAGGGGGGAGGGGTGGGGGTGCGTAAGGGGGGTGGGGGGGAGTAGGGGCGTGGGGTGGGGGCGTGGGGTGGGGAGAAGGCGGGGTGGGGGGAGTAGGGGTGGGGGGGACATGGACCGTTGTGATTTGTTGTTGAAGACCACTGGAACAAGTATGTCTTCAATTAAAATTTAGGTATGTGCAGTTTTTTAAATGAAACTCTTTCTTCATAACTTAGTCATACATTTTATGACCATTGTTCTTTTATTCAATACCAAGAGAATTGGTATGTGTAAGGAAATGACAAAATAGAAAAAACAAAACAAAACAATTTTTTCTTTGTGTAAAAGGTATTTCTGTTCAATAGCCTTTCTATAACAGTAGAATATACTGATGACAGGCCTGACATTGTACATGTAGTCCAAGAACTACAGACTGTTGGAAATAATAGTTGTTTTTCACACGTGAATGTAGCACAACGCGTATGCGCATTTGGCGGCATACTTTTTTTGCTGAATAGTTGCATTACGTGCCATACTATGAATTTTGATGTAAAATTTTGAATTTTGGAGATCAAAATTCTAAATTTGTAAAATCAGATGTTGGGAAGTCTGTGCAAGCTACAATTCGGTTCTGTTTTCTGAGAAAGGTACAAATTAGTAACGCTACAAATTGAATACTTGGGAAAGTTAAAATAATTGGAAACATCCCATAAACATTTTAAAATTAGTTTTATTTTCTTTAGACCTACATATTCAGATTAATCAACATGGTTGCGTTGAAGACAAATAACAGAACATTCCTCATAAATGTTTGAAGAAGGGTTCTGACCTGACACGCGTCTATCCATTCCCTCCACAGATACTGTGTAGGAAGGAACTACACCGAAGAGAGACACAAAATGCTGGAGTAACTCAGTGGGACAGGCAGCATCTCTGGAGAGAAGGAATGGGTGACTCCACAGATACTGCCC
Organism: Rhinoraja longicauda; assembly: GCF_053455715.1. NCBI lineage: Eukaryota > Metazoa > Chordata > Chondrichthyes > Rajiformes > Arhynchobatidae > Rhinoraja > Rhinoraja longicauda. The sequence continues at coordinate 3,437,713 of NC_135976.1, forward strand.
GACCCACTGAGTTCCTCCAGCACTTTGTGTTTTGCTCTATAAGCAGCACAGACGTCACAGGAGATCCTTTTTCCCTGGGGCTATCAAACTGTACAACTCCTCCCCCTTCTGTCGTGGGGTAGACACATCCCAAATCCTGGACTTCCCACTCTTCACTTTAACTTTAATTTAATGTTTCATATATTTTGTTGTGTTTTATGACTGTTGGCAGACCAATATTCCTCCGGGATAAATAAAGTTCTATCGTATAAAGTGTCCAATTAGTTCTAGGTCCTGAATATATCGCACATGCAATTTTCACTGGTGTTTACTAGAGGTATCTAAAGTGTCCACAAAAGATAGACACAAAATGCTGGAGAGACTCAGCTGGACAGGCAGCATCTCTGGATGGAACAGTGAATTGGTGGATGAAGGATTGAAATGGGTGACGTTTCGGGTCGAGACCGTCTGAAGAAGGGTTTCTACCCGAACATCACCCATTTCGAAATCAGGCATTTAAGCAATGTTAACTGAGGAATGATATTGGGCTGAAAGTGGCAAAATCTTTTCAAGTGGTGCTGTGAAAGCCTTTTGCAGCCATATTGAGGGGAGTAGGGGCCATGGTTTAATGTTTCATTCATCAGATGCCATGCCTGCCAGTTCAGCATTTCCTCACTTCAATGCTAATCTGTAGGACTAGATTTTGTGCTCGATTCTGTGGAGTGAGACGAAATCGTGGCATTGTGACTCTGAAATGCGGCGCTGTCCATTGATCAATGGCATGACATCTTTGTGCTCAAAATAAGAAAATGCATTGTTTTCGAATGTCATTTTTCACATTCTCTATATCCAAAAACACATTGCATCCATGAATGTACTATGTAATATGTAATTATAATATAGAAGTAAGACAGCCAATTTGTGCATCACAAGTCTCTACAAAATGCAGTGAGGTCCAAAACCTGATAATCTTTTGTGATGTTGGTAGGAGGATAAACTGTAGATCAGACACAGGCAAGATACCTTTCTCCATCCGAGGGAATTCTTATTTTTAATTGCATGGTGAACCAATTTAAAGTTTCAACTGAAAGTTAAACCTCTTGTACCATCCCTTAAATGTATTGCAAAAAAATATAGCACCAGAAAAGACTGCAATTAACAAAACCTCCCATAAGTTCTTACCTAGTTCTCCCTTAAATTAAGTTTGGAGGGATATGGGCCAAACGCAGGCAGGTGGGACTAGTGTAGATGGGGCACATTAGTGGGCATGTTGGGCCAAAGGACCTATCTCTCTCTGTATGTATGACTCCATGACTCTATAATGCAAATCCTGTGAAGTATACACTGAAAGTATATACTTGGCTCCATTATCTGTTACGTAAAATTAATCAATTTCGGAATTAAAATGTATTGCACATTTTGTATGGTTTTATAGTTCTGCTCTGTGTTCCTAATATCTCTCCAGAATGACTAGCTGTAAGTTTATATCCCCCTGCTGTAGGCTCATCCATCAGCCCTGGTGGTTTCCTTTCATCAAACCATCAGTTTCTTGAAAAATTCTCAATTGGATCACCCTTTAATCTATGTTCTTATGAATAATAATCTTGCCATAACATTGTATAATCTTTGGAGCTGCCACTTCCTCTTGTTTTAACTGAATAAGTGACCTATTACCAAGGAGTCCAAAGCAAGCAACTACACCTGCGCCAGCTGGCAGCTCGAGTTCAACTGTACCATGATACGTTTTACTGTTGGCAGCTTCCCAGATATTCTTTTCATCCTCCCAACAAAGCTGGGGGATTTGTTCTGACTTGTAGGGACTGCCCTTTGACTATAATTTAGCTGATCCTGTGCAGTATTTTAAAAGCAGCTCCCAAATGATTTGAAATGAATTGCATCTCAACTGTTCACTTCTGGGTGAGGGGGCAAATCATTTTGCTGATTGCAGGTCATTGAATACAATGCCGAAGGCAGAACACTAACCTGGCCAATATTCCTCCATGACCTACTGATAGAAAACTTCTGTCAAGTGACTTCCCGTTCACAGATTGCAATATCAAACATAGCCTACTGCTGGAGGACTGGTGGAAAATACAACTAGATTGTTGTCAGGCTGCAGCTTCCTGCAGGTTGAAGGTTTATTAATTGTAATTGTGTGTGTGGTGTGCGTGCATGCGTGCTTACAGTCCCATCGGCTTGTGGTTTGGTTGAGCAGACTGGATTTATGCCAGTTTATGATCTGTGTTTAATGTTTACCTAGTACTGGCTGGAGGATGTTAGTACCCACTGAAGTCCAACTTTGAGCAGCATGTGGGTAAAAGTCAAAAGCTTTAGCAGTAAGGTTCAGCCTTATTGCGAACGATAATGTTTACTGACATGAGAAACATCCGAGAGAGCCCCTACAGATGTTGTTTTAAACTCAAGCAGCTGCACAACGTATTGACATATCTTGGCCACACATTACTGAAAACCATTTATAACGACTAGCACTTTCCAGAAACTCTCCTTTAATTATAACTTCCTGGGATAATCTGTAAATTAAACATTCCTAGATCCCTTATAAATATGCGCACACCTGCCTCTCCTGCAATACTAACCTGGTCCCCAATGGTATAAATCTCAACATATTTTAGGGGATCCCCAATGAATACTGATATGTTTTTGTAGAATTGTGTAAATTCTGCCACAATCATTGCAGATTACAGGCGTACTCTGCAATGCCGCTAAAGTAAAAATATTGCACTTTCTGTAGAAACTGTTACATATCCTCCAGAGCTCAAGAATGCACAACTGGTGTACAGCCTGCTCATACAAACAAGTATGTGAGAGATCAATGGGGTAGACCGGGTTGGATTTACCAGCTGCTGTGGGCTGCAAGCAACTTTTCTTGACATTAAAAAAAAGACACAAAGTGCAGGAGTAACTCTGCAGGTCAGGCTGCATCTCTAGAGAACATGGATAGGTGACGTTTCAAGTCAGGATTGTTCTTCAGAATGATTGTGGGGGGTGGGGGAGAAGGAAGCTAGCAGAGAGGAGGGGAGCGTGTGTCAAAGCCTGGCAAGAAATAGGTGCAAACAAGTGAAGAGGGGTTTTGATAAGCAGATGGTTGGACGAAGGCTGGAGATGAAAAGACAAGTGTGAAGAAGGGTCTCGACCCGAAACGCCACCCATTCCTTCTCTCCCGAGATGCTGCCTGACCTGCTGAGTTACTCCAGCATTTTGTGAATAAAAGGATTGAAGAGTTGTAAATTGTAAAGCTAGAAGGAATGTAGGTGAAAGGGGAGGGGGAGGGAATGTACGGGTATGAGTCTAGGTGGGGCACAGGGGAGAGAGGGGGTGAAATGAAACGGGGTAGGTTTGGTAGTTACCTAAAATTTAGAGAATTCAATGTTCATGCCTTTGGGTTGTTGGCTACCCAAGTGGAATATGAGGTGCAGTTCTTCCAGTTTACATGTGGCCTCACTCTGGCAAGGTTGAGAAGGCCATGGATAGAAAGGTCAGTATGAAAAGAGGAGCCCTTCCAGGAGTGACAGAGGTTCAATTGCACCTCCTCCAACCTCATCTGCTGCATCCGATGTTCCCAAAGTAGCCTCCTGTACATCAACATGACCAAGCGTAAACTGGGCGATGGTTTCGGCTCTACGAGCTCAGTCCACCAAGCCTACTGGATCTTCCGGTTGCAAACCATTTTAACTCCTCTTCCCATTCCCAAACTGACTGTTGCTGTCCTGGGCCTCCATTGCCAGAGTAAGGCCACACACAAACTGGAGGAACAGGACCTCATATTCTACTTACAGAGCTTACAGTATGAACATTGAATTTCCCAATTTTGGGTAACTATCTTCCCTATCTCTACCTGGACTGGTACCACTTTTTCTCCTCCCCCTCCCTTCCACTTACATTCCATCCTCAAGCTATACAATTTGCAACTCTTCATTCCTTTGGTTTCCACACTTTGTCTTTTCATCTCTGGCCTTTGTCCAGCCGTCTGCTGATCCAAAAAAAAACCACACCGGTATTCACCTATTACTTGCCAGGCTTTGACCTTCCCCTCCTTTCTTCGAAAATGTATTTCTCTACCCACCCCCAACCCCACAGTCAGTCTGAAGAAGGGTCCCGACCTGAACCGCCATGAATTCTTTAGTCAGAGGGTGGTGAATCTGTGGAATTCTTTGCCATAGAAGGCTGTGGAGGCCAAGTCAGTGGATATTTTTAAGGCAATGATAGATAGATTCTTGATTAGTATGGGTGTCAGAGGTTATGGGAAGAAGGCAGGAGAATAGAGTTAGATCTGCCATGATTGAATGCGGAGTAGACATGATGGGCCAAATGGCCTAAATCTACTCCTATTCCTAATGACCTTAGATATCCATGTTCTCCATAGATGCTGCCTAGCCTGCTGAGTTACTGCAGCACTTTGCATCTCTTTTTATAAACCAGCATCTGCAGTTCCTTGTTTCTTAATGTTCTTGACACTAGCTGGAATTTTGAACCTAAAAAGAATACATAAGTTTACATATTGATGTCCAATTTGCAAATCCTATCTAAAGATGCATTGTCCAAGCAGCAGCACTGTCCTTTAAGACTGCAGCAAAATCTTGTTTAAAAAAAATGTATACCAACTGATATTTCAGAATTAACTTGGAAATTGTCCAACCTTTGTGAAAAATGGCCTTGGCTCACAAACAATATGCATGTGAACAATGGTGTACCTTCACTAACCCTCAAAGTGCCCAACGTGTGATCTTAGTCTCTGCCGCCGACTTCAGAATATCCTTCGTGAGGGTGAATTCTTATCCCAGAAAGCATCCGGCCTTCATGGTGCACCTGGCTACATTCCCAAAACCTGTGCAGACCAACAGGGTGGCGTTTTCACAGATATCTCCAACCTCTCACTTTATGATCTAAGTCCCCCATCTACTCTAAAGGGACGTCCATAATATTGATTGCCTCGAAGAGCAAGATGACATGCCTCAATGACTACTGACCAGTGGCACTGTCATTTGTGACAAACTGCTTTGAGAGGTTTGGTATAACACAAATCAACTCCTGCCTCAGTGATGACCAGCACCCATTTCAATTTGCCTTCTGCCCCAACATATGGACAGCAGATGAGATCTCGCTGGCTACTACACTGCGAAGGGTCCACTTGGACACCAAGAACAAGTACGTTGTTCATCGTCTACATCTCTGCATTCAACACCACCACTTCCAAACCCATTGTCAGACACAGGATACTGGGTTTCTAATTCTTCCCTGTGCAACTAGACCGTTAACTTCATCAGCAGAGCTCAATCAGTACAGATTGATAACAACACCTCGTTAAAGATAATCACAGGCATCTTGCTCAGTCTCCTGCTCTACTCTCTCTATGTGCCCATGATTGTGCAGCCAGAAACGACTCTAAAGTCACATTTAAATTCACCGATGATACCACAGTTGCTAAAGATGAGTCACAGTACAAGAGGGAGGTTGATTAATCTGTTCCAGTGGTGCCCTATGAACAATCTTGCTCTCAACATTAGCAAGGCCAACGTGCTGATTATTAACTTCAGGAAGAGAATACTAAGGGACCATGCATCTGCCTTCATTGGCAGAACAACAATGGCGAGAATCAACACCTTCAAGTTCCTGGGTGTACACAAGTTCCTGAGCCCAGCACATTGATGCAATCGCAAAGAAAGCTCACCAGCATCTCTACTATCTCCAACATTTGAGGAGATTCAGCATGTTACCGAATACTCTATCGAACTTCTGCAGGTGTACAGTGGAGAGTATGGTGACTGGTTGCATCAAAGCCTTTCTCAGTAATTAGAAGAGGGGATCAAATATTAAAGACCCACAATATCCTAGCCACACTCTCGTCTTATTGCTACCATCGGGAAGAGGGTAGAGGAGTCAGAGAACCATTACCTCCAGATTCAAGATCAGCAACTATCAGGCTCTTGAACCACCCTGTCCAACACAAACCGCAACCCTGCCTCAGTAGCGAACCACTCTGGAGTTTGCACTACAATGGTTGCACTACGTGATTTGTCTTTCGCACAATTGTGATTTGGTTAACTTCCATGATAAATGAATTGTTATTTTCATTTTGTTATTGGGTCTAATGTGCACCAAGTAAGACTCATTATTCCTGTGCATATCCAGTGTATATGCCTGGTATGACTTTCTTGACACTTGATTACAGCGCCATCGAGTGGAAAGAATAGAACACAGCATTGATTCCTCCTTGTAGAAATAAAGAATTGCAGATGCTGGTTTATACCAAAGATAGACACTAAGTGCAAAAGTAACTCGAAATCCTCCTTGCCTGGATCCAGTACTTCATCAGAACTGCTCTCGAATGTATGTTTTTTCACTTGGAAATTGAACATAAGAACACTACTATACCCATTACCCATTCAATAAGATTATGGCTGATCGATGCTTGCTTCACCTCCTCAATTCCTCAAACTTTCAAATCTTTATTTGTCTCCATCTTAAATGCATCCAATGATTTCAACTTTACTTTCGACTCTAGAGATACAGTGTGGAAACAGGCCCATCGACCCACCGAGTCCACGCCGACGAGTGATCACCCCCTACTCTAGCACCATCCAACACACTAGGGACAGTTTACAATTTACAGAAGCCAATTAATCTACAAACCTGTACATCTTTGGAGTGTGGGAGGAAATCGGAGCACCCGGAGAAAATGCACGTGGTCACTGGGAGAATGTACAAACTCCATACAGACAGCGCTCAAAGTCAGGATCTGTGGAAGAAAATTCCCTGACAGGATCAAACCAGGGTCTCTGATGCTGTGAGGTGGCATCTCTGCCGCTGCACCACTGTGCTGCCCCGGCTTCCATTACTATTGGCAGCAGAAAATTCCAGAGATTCACCTCCCTCCAAGAGAAGACTTTTGCAGGCACCTCAATATTAAATGGCTGGTCCTTATTTTGGTCCCCTTGTTTGTGACTCTCCTATCAATGAAAGCATCTCTACATCTAACCTGCCTGGCCACCTTGGATGCTGAGGTAGATAACTAATATGCAATTTGATAGAGGGAAGATGGATATTTTGGAAATGCATGGAAGTAGGAAAGGTTTTGTAACAATTGGAGGATCAGTGAAGATTAGGATTTTTTCTTGATACTAGGACATGCCTGTTGTGTTGAATGCGCCTTTTTTATTTCTGTACAGCACTGTGTAAAAGCTCTAAAAAGGCTCGCAATATCATGTTGATAAATATCACAGGTTGGGAATCTTTGAGTTCGAAGGGATATTTTCAGCTCGACACTAGTAGAGAGTTGAGACATTTGTGGGTATAGTGCAGCTATTTCAAGAAATTACATTTTCAGAAATAAGTGCAGCAGTAGGAAATCACTGGATTGTCAGTAAAAATCTATTTAGTTCCGTGACATCATCCTAGGAGAGAACAATACGGTCCTTATCTGGTCTGGCTTATATATGAATACAGAACCGCCATGCCTGATTTGCCATCTCAATTTAAGGACTAATAGGGACAAGAAATACTGGCATTGTTGACAGCTTCCACATCCAGCAATTGAATAAATAATATGAGGCCCCATTGCATTTGCTCCTCACAGATTCGGCTCCACTTTCCCTTCTGAATCTCATGTTCTTTGCCCCTGACGGAAATTAATGATCTCTCTGGAAGTCCTATATAGTCATAGAATAATACACTGTGGAAACAGGCCCTTCGGCCCAACTTGCCCACACCGACCAACATGTCCCAGCTACACTAGTCCCACTTGTCTGCGGTTGGCCCATATCCCTCTAAATCTGTTCTATCCATGTACCTGTCTAATGTTTCTTAAACGTTGTGATAGTCCCTGCCTCAACTACCTCCTCCGGCAGCTCGTTCCATACACCCACCACCCTCGTTGTTAAAAAGTTACCTGTCAGATTCCTATAAAATCTTTCCCTCTTCACCTTCCCTCTTTCCCTCTTCACCCTCTCGATTCCCCTACTCTGCACATGAGACTCTGTGCATCTATTCCTCTCATGATTTTATACACCTCTATAAGAACACCCCTCTTCGTTCTGCGATCCAGGGAATTGAGTCCCAGCCTGCTCAACCTCTCCCTATAGCTCAGGCCCTCTAATCCTGGCAACATCCTTGTAAATCTCTGCACCCTTTCCAACTTAACAACATCTTTCCTATAACTTGGTGCCCAGAACTGAACACAATATTCTAAATGCGGCCTCACCAACTTCTTGGATAACTGCGACATATCCTCCCAACTTCCAAATTCAATTCTCTGACTGATGATGGCTAATGTGCCAAAGGCCTTTTGGACCACCCCATCTACCTGTGACACCAACTTCAAAGAACTCTGTACCTGCACTCCTAGATCCCTGTGCTCTACAACACTTCTCAAAGCCCGACCATTCACTGTGTAGGTTCTGCCCATGTTGGACTTTCCAAAATGCAGCACCTCACATTTCTCTGTATTAAATTCCAACAATCTGTTGGAATCATGTCTCTGTATTAAATTACAGTAGTTATTATATCCCTACTGTAAGAAATTGCATTAGATTAGAGGAGGTAGTTGAGGCAGGGACCACCCCAACATTTAAGAAACAGTTAGGTGCATGTATAGGACAATTTTGGAGGGATATGGTCCAAACGCGGGCAGGTGGGACTAGTATAGCTGGGACATGTTGGCCGGTGTGGGCGTTGGGCCAAAGGGCCTGTTTCCTTACTGTATCACTCTATGACTCTATACCTGATCAGAGACTGTGAATGGAATATTGACTATACTTAATATTCACCTCGGGCCTTAAAGCCTTAGATCATTGTTTAAGTGGTGGAGCTGCAGGGATTAGATATTTCTTTAAATTCTTCCACCTAGAATTGGGTACTATAAAGTATACTGGTAACTAGTTCAAAATAGTTACAGGCCATTAGGGTGACCTTTTCAGTAGCACATTAGTAGAGTTGCTGCCTTATTCGATCTTGATTACGGGTGCCGTCTGTACGTAGTTTGTATGTTCTCCCTGTGAGCACGCGGGTTTTCTTCGGGTGCTCCGGTTTCCTCCCATATTCCAAAGACATGCAGGTTTGTAGGTTAATTGGCCTCTGTAAATTGTCCCAAGTGCGCCTGACTAGAATCTAGTGTACGGGTGATCGCTGGTCACAGCGGACTTGGTGGGCTGAAGGGCCTGTTTCCTCACAGTATTGCTAAGCTAAACAATACATGGCATTTAAAAAAACAATAGGAGGCATGGTCTAACTAATTTTAAGTATTAGCTGCTCACTCAGGAACTACTGAAAGGCAATGTCTTTTGTGGCTCTGGAGGGCAGGCATGCTGTACCCTCTGTGTGCAAACAGAGGACAAGGATTTGATTTCTGTAACTTGGAATTGTCCCAACCAAATAGGTGTAAGTGGTCATCATATTGCCTGTAGCCATCAGCTGTCACGTTTGACAGGCTGGGACGATGGAGGGTAGTAATCCAAAAGCATGACCTTTGCGATCCAGAACAGAGTTCAAATTTCAGAGCTATCATGAATTGAAATTCAATTAATGAATTAAAAGTGAAAATAATAATAATTAATGGCAATTGTATATTGAGCAAACGGTCATTAAAAACCCATTTGTTCATCAGGGGACTTTCTAGAAGAAAATAGCACTTTTCAGATCTGACATTCGAATATCAGCAATGTGGTTGACTCTTAACTGTCCTTTGAAATGACCTATCAAGTCACTTAGCAATGAAAGATGGGCCATAAATACTGACCTTGCCATTGATGCCTACACACTCTAAGTGATTTGAGAAAAGTACATCTAAATTGTGTTTTTGGTGAGGAGCCAGTCATTTAAGAGGCATTGATCCTGTTTCAATTTAATTTAAAGTTTGGCAAAGGAACTAGAGGGTATGTGAGTTTTTCTAAATGCAGCATGTTTTCTTGATTTATTGTCTGGTTAGTCTGAAGCAAAATATAGTTGTAAATTGATGAAAAATTAAGCTCTGCGTATTTTATAAAGTTGATGCTGTATAGGTGCATGTATAGGACAGGTTTGGAGGGATATGGTCCAAACGCGGGCAGGTGGACCAGCTGGGACATAGCTGGGACATGTTGGCAGGTGTGGGCGTTGGCCCAAAGGGCCTGTATAGCTGGGACATGTCATAGGAATTAATATTACTAAAGTGTCAAAATGCATGTGAATAATACTTTTGTACTGTGGAGATTATAACCCAGCCGTGTTCTGGAGAGAGCTTTCTGGTTATGGGAACACAAGTCCTTATCATAACAGGAACACCTTAAGGAGAAGAGTTTAATATCTCGTTCAGGCATCACTTTTGTCCTAAATATTTTCACATTTATAAAACGAGCATTGCTTACCACAGATGTGTTTAATACTGTGCAGAGGTTAATTCAGTTCACACATGTTCAAGGTAATGGATAAAGGAAACAAATATTTTTTTTATGCACTCATGATTTTTGTTACGATTTTTTTAAATTCAGGAATGAGATGTGCTTCACTGACCAGAGTAGTATTTATTGCACGTCTTTAACTGCTCTTGAGAAAATGATGGGATCTGCTATCTGTACTGCCACAATCTGTGGAGTGTTGGTTACATTCTAATTTGGCTGGGATGAATTGCCAAAAAGAGTGATGGAAACACTTTTAAAAATAACTTTCAAATGATATATACTTTAAAAAAAATTTTAAATCTGCAAAGCTGTGCAAAAGAGAAGAGTGCAACTAATGGAGATAGATCCTTAGAAAGCAAGCACGGGCACAGAGTAATTATCTTTGCAGTATGACTCGATTGATCGGGTGAAACAGAATTGCCTCTCCATGAATGCTGAATAAATGCCTCTATTATGTAGCTGTCATCTGTGGGCAATTACACCTCATTCTGAGGAATCGTTAACTGAACTTCTTTCTCCACCAAGCAGGTTTCACGGACTTACTGTTCTGGCACATACAGAGCGGGCCCAATGAGACAGATCAGCTTGGTGGGAGCAGTGGATGAAGAAGTTGGAGATTACTTCCCAGAATTTCTTGATATGTTGGAAGAATCGCCATTTTTGAAAGTAAGTTGACTGGGGTAACTTTCATTTTGCTGCAGGGTGGTATTTATTTCTTGCGTAGTGCTTGCTTCTGACTCAGAAAATTGTGGTTCACGGCCTAGTCCAGACACAAGAGCCCATATTCTAAGCTAGCATTCTCACTGTTTGAGTTGCCTTTCAGAAGAAATCTGCCCTCTATTGCAGTCGTAATAGATCCTATGCCTCCCCCTGTTGTAAGGAGGAGCAATGGAGTTGTCTCCAACATTCTGATTAACATTACCGAAACAGATAACTGGTTATTATCAGGCTGCTGTGCATCTGTTAGAATTATTACAGTTTCCAGCTTTACAATATTTACCAGCTTTGCAACAGTGCCAATAGTTTCAAAACATGTTCTATTGACAGAAGTGTTTTGGAAGATCCTGAGACCTTTAACTGTGCTCCCGGATTTGCTATCTCATCGTTGAGCAACTGCGCTGCCTTAGTTTGCCACAAGGAATATGATGCCCTGGGGATTTGATGAGAAAACATCCGGTGGTTTTGTGTAGAAACAAGGAACTGAGATGCTGCAGACACAAAAATAGATACAGTGCTGGAGTACTTCAGCATCACTGCAGTCTGTATGAAAGGTCATGCACATTTGGTGCTCATGTGTTCGGTAATAGAGTCCTTAGACTACATAATGCACCACGTCATCCAAAAGTGATTTCTCTTTCTTGGAGAATTGAAAGAAACCATCCAGTCCAACAAAGGGAAAGGTTTCATTTGCATAGGTACGTCTATTCCCTGCCCCATTATGTACCCCCATCGCCTGCCCCATTATGAAATAACTTGTGGTTACATAAAGCCCTTCACTGCCTTATCACATCCTAAGATGCATAATCGATGAAATACATTTTGTAGTGTAGTCACTGTTACGATGTGTGAAATGTGGTAGTCAATTGGAACCAAGCAAATACCCACGAAGAGCAATATGGTAGTGACTAGAAAATCTTCCAGTGATTCTGTTTTATAGAAACATAGAAAATAGGTGCAGGAGGAGGCCATTTCGCCCTTCGAGCCAGCACCGCCATTCATTGTGATCATGGCTGATCATCTACAATCAGTAACCTGTGCCCAACTTCTCCCCATATCCCTGATTCCACTACCCCTTGAGCTCTATTTAACTCTTGTTTAAATTCATCCATTGAATTGGCCTCCACTACCTTCTGTGGCAGAGAATTCCACAAATTCACAACTCTCTGGGTGAAAAAGTACAACTGTGCTGTTTATTTGAAGGATAAATATTTGTTGTCATACAGAGAGATACTCAACTCATTGAAATAATGGCACAAGATTTTTCAGGTCCACCAGAGGGGCCAAATAAGGCTTTATTTTAATTAAAAACCCATGGCTATCTAGACTACACTTCTTCCCACCCTGATCCCTGTAAAGACTCTATCCCCTACTCCCAATCCCTCCGTCTATGCTGCATCTGTGCCCAGGATGAGGTTTTCCATACTAGATCATCGGAGATGTCCTCATTCTTTAGGAAACGGGGTTCCTCTCTTCCATTATAGATGAGGCTCTCACTAGGGTCTCCTCAATATCCCGCAGCTCCGCTCTTGCTCTGTCTCCCCCCTCATTCGCAACAAGTACAGAGTCCCCCTTATCCTCACCTTCCACCCCATCAGCCATCGCATACAGCATATAATCCTCCAACACTTTCACCACCTCCACGGGATCCCACTACTGGCCACATCTTCCCATCTCCACCCCTTTCTGCTTTCCGCAGAGACCGTTCCCTTCGCAACTCCTTGGTCAACTCGTCCCTTCTCACCCAAACCACCCCCTCCCCAGGTACTTTTCCCTGCAACCGCAGGAGATGCAACACCTGAACTTTTACCTCCCCCCTTGACTCCATCCAACAACCCCAACAGTCTTTTCAGGTGAGGCAGAGGTTCACCTGCACCTCCTCCAACCTCATCTACTGTATCCACTGTTCCAGGTGTCAACTTCCATACATCGGTGAGACCAAGTGCAGGCTCGGCGATCGTTTCGCTGAACACCTCTGCTCAGTCCGCCTTAACCTACCTGATCTCCCGGTTGCTCAGCACTTTAACTCCTCCTCCCATTCCCAATCTGACCTCTCTGTCCTGGGCTTCCTCCATTGTCAGAGTGAGGCCCAGCGCAAATTGGAGGAACAGCACCTCATATTTTGCTTGGGTAGCTTACATCCCAGCAGTATGAACATTGACCTCTGACTTCAAACAGCCTTTGCTTTCCCTCTCTCTCCATCCCCTCCCCTTCCCAGTTTTCCCACCAGTCTTACTGTCTCCAACTACATTCTATCTCTGTCCCGCCCACTCCCCTGACATCAGTCTGAAGAAGGGTCTTGTGGGGAACAAGGCGAATGGGACCAGGCTCATAATTTTCATATAACTAGTCCATTCACATTTGTCAAAATTAAGCTAAGCACTTGTGGAAAATGTGGGTATCTAAACTATACTTAGCTTTCCATTGAGATGTGATCAATTGTCTGCATGATAGAAATAAGTTGAATGTTGTGGATTGAATGGATTGATGAGATGTCTGTGCAATTATTGTTTAGAATTTTTTTTGGGACATTTTGCCAGTTTCTTTATAATTGTTCTCATGTCAAACTATCAATCCAATACAACGATACATTTCATTTGCAATCCCCATTCGGATGTAGTTCTCTCGAGTAGGAATCGTTTGGAAGACTGTTGGAAGTTAACTATCGAAAATATTGCACACTAGCCCAAAAGGTTTTCATTCCGTAGTTGGATGAAAACTTGATATTTTGACTCAGAAGTGAAGTAATAATGACATTCATTTTAAAGTCGAGTTTATTGGCACAAATATGGTGATGTGGATGTACAATGACAACCTTGTGCCTGTGATGATGCTGCAAGCAAGATTTTCATTGCACATGTACCTCACCGTACTTGTGCAAATGGCAATAAACTTGACTAGAAAAGTAAAATCGCTATTTCTCTTCCAAGTCACCATTTTGTTTCTATCCACCTCCTGTAGACTTTTTTTTTGCCACAATGGTTATTATGGTTCAAGAAGGCAGTTCACCACAATCGTCTTGTAGTGATCGAGTACACGTTGTCCTTAGAAGCAATGATTCCTCCTGAGGAGGATATAAAATAAGTAAGAAGTAGAAACAAAGAACTGTAGATGCTGGTTAATACACAAAAGGACACAAAGTGCTGGAGTAACTCAGCGGGTCAGTCTGAAGAAGGGTCTCGACCCGAAATGTCACCCATTCCTTCTCTCCCGAGATGCTGCCTGACCTGCTGAGTTACTCCAGCAATTTGTGAATAAATCGGGTCATACAGCATTCCTGGAGAACATAGATAGGTGACATTTTGGGTCGAGACCCTTCTTCAGGTTGATTGTTGGGGGGAAGAAGAAAGCTGGAAAAGGGAAGGCACAGGGCAAAGCATGGCAGGTAATAGGTCGGTATGGGTGAGGGGGCGGGTGGGGTTGATAGGCAGATGGTTGGAACAAAGGCCTAGAGATAAGGAAGGAAGATGTGAGACAGGTCTGAAGAGTTGCGGATTGTAAAGACAGAGAAAGGAATGTGGCGGGAGGATAGAAATAAGGCATAGGGGAGGAGAGGGGAGGGGGGTGCTAGTGAGGGGATAGCTAAAGTTGGTGAAGTCAATGTTCATACCATTGGGTTGTAAGCAACCCAAACAGAATATGAGGTGTTGTTCCTCCAGTTTGCTTCACTCTGTCAATGAAGGAGGCCCAGGACAGAAAGGTCAGTATGGGAATTGGAAGGGGAGTTAAAATGGTTAGCAACTGGGAGATCCAGTAAGCCTTGGTAGACCGAGTGCCATGGACAAATGAGAACTTTTGAAACTTATCAATAGAACAACACACTCTGCTGAAAGCCACCAGAGAGATGAAGAGGTTTCTATTAGAATAGCGTGAATCATTATGAACTGGAATGCACCACCGAAAAGCTTGGTGGTAACTTTAAAATGGTGCTGGATAAATATTACAAAGTACAAAGTATTTACGGAACATGTAACAAATGCAACTCAGCAGACTCATGTAGCTGGTTATGCAATTTTTACAAAATGTGATTTAAAAAACTTTGCAGGACTGAAGGAAAGTTCAAATTGACGCCAGTAAGAATGTTTGATAAAATTGGCCATAAGGCAACACGGGCTGAGTGGATTGCTTCTGTACTCTTATTCTACGTAATTTGGCCATTTATTATGCACGTGGGATCCTGGATTGTTCTCAGTCATGTTTTATGGGTGTATCTCCATAACCAGATGACTCTGCCTTGGGGGACACTGTCCAACCTTCAGCTGCACTGCCGGTCGCAGAGTGACGATGGCCCTATAATGTGGGTGAGACCCGGTGAACAGATGATTCCAACTGCAGATATGCCAAAGTCCCCCTTCAAGAGGCGACGGTAGGAATATGCCTGTGACGTAACAACTTTTGATCATCTTTCCCATGAATCATGGAAAGCTTGGCTTTGACTCCTTTCCATTCTTTCACAGATCAATGAATGAAATCAAGAATCTCCAGTATCTACCTCGGGCCAGCGAACCTCGCGAAATACTCTTTGAAGATAGGACGCGAGCCCATGCAGACCATGTGGGGCAAGGCTTTGATTGGAAGAGCACTGCAGCCGTAGGCGTGCTGAAGGCTGTGCAGTATGGAGAGTGGTAAGAAGATCATGGTTTCCATCTACTTCTTTCCATTGCAGATTTATTCAGCATGTGGGGCCATTAAAGTTAATTGTACCTACCATACTCTCAACAGTGCTATATCAAGTAGCTCCTTTACTAATCAGCTCATTCCTCGTCCTGCTGTTCAGGGGAAGATACTGGCTGTGAGCCCTAGCGTTGATCAATGATAACCTCAGCATTCAGGGTAAAATCAGCTGATGACTGCTACACAATGGGAGGAATGTGGGCAGCATGCAGAGCTAATTCTCAGAGGATGTTGTTTGAGTTAAGAGGCAACCATGGTTTATTTTCCTGGATGCAGAGAAGGCTAAGATGTACAAAATTCAAGGGGATAGATAGGCAAGATGGGAAGAAACTTTTCCACATATAAAAATGACCTAAATGATCTAGAGGGCATAGATTTAAGATGAAAGGGGTAAAGGAATCTGAGGAAGAACTCTTCCCCTCCCCCCCTACCCTTTCGGAAATTAAAGGATAGAAATTATTTTGAAATCCCACTTAATAAAACGTGTGTTCCCTTCTTGGCAGGAGTGACCAGATTCGGATAACCAAAGACGTGGTATGTTTTCATGCAGAGGACTTTACAGATGTTGTACAACGATTGCAGCTGGATCTACATGAGCCACCTGTGTCACAGGTATTATGTTCAACTCTTGCTCCAGAGTTCAGCAGAGGTTCGCATGTAGAGTTACTCGTGCACCATGTTGTCCAGTGGATGTTTGACTCATTGCGCCATGTTGCAGAGTTTTGTTCCTGAAACCTGCCATCTCAATAGTCGTTTATTTGTCACATACACATAAATGTGTAGTGAAATGAAAAATTACCCGCAGTTCAAAAATAAGACCAATAAGAATAATCAATAAAAATGCAATAACACATACAATCATAAACTAACACCAAACAAAAGAAACATCCATCACAGTGAGTCTCCTCCAGTCCCTCCTCACTGTGATGGAAGGCCAGAATGTATTTTTCTCTTCCCCTGCCGTCTTCTCCCACGGTCAGGGTGTAGTTGCCATGTCGGGGCGGTCGGGACTCCCGACATTGAAGCGCCACGCCGGACGGTGAAAATCCCGCGGTCTATTTCAGGCCGCGCCGGACGGTGAAAGGTCCGCGGCGGGCCGACCCAAGACCCGCGATTCGGGGTGGGCGAAGACGCTGCCGCTGCTGGAGCTCCCGATGTCGGCCCCCACCCAGGGGCCTGCGGGCTTCCGACGTCCAGGCGACCCCGCGCCGGAGCCTCCGGAGACGAGTCGCAGCCGCTCCCGCAGCATCCGAAAGCAGCCAGCGCCGCAGGTGGTGAGTCCGGGAACCAGAGCCCGGGTGGTCCCAGCCGGAGCCCGCCAGCTCCAGGTGCATGGCCGGTGGTAGGCCGCAGCGGGAACGGAGACACGACACAGAAACAAAGGTCGCGTCTCCATCCGGGAGAGACACTTTTACAGTTCCCACCCCCCCCCCCACATAACACACAGCCGCAAACACTACATCATATTTAAACTACAATTAAGACAAAAACAACAAAAAACACAAAAGACAAATGGACTGCAGGCAAGCCGCAGCTGCGAGGGCAGCGCTGGCTCCTCCCAGACTGTTAGACTGTTCACTCTGTGGTTGTGTCAAGTATGAGAAAACCCTTCCCAGGCTGACATCAGCTCACACTTGCAGGGTAAAAACAATTTTGAATTGAAAATTAGAATATACAACAGTACAATACCTTTTTCACACAAAGGGTAGCATAGGTACCCTTTACAGAGGAGGTAGTTGAGGCAGGGACTATCCCACCATTTAAAAAACAGTTAGACAGGTACATGAATAGTACAGGTTTGGAGGGATTGGACCAAATGCTGGCAGGTGGGACTAGTGTAACTGGGACATATTGGCCGGTGTGGTCGTTGGGCCCAAGGGCCCGTTTCCACCATCATCATTCATCTTCATTATCTAAAATAAAAACTCTCACCAAATTTGTGAGACAAAACTCCCCCGCACACAAAAAGCCCACACTTTATCTGTGATTTTCTAAATGAGAGTAGATTCTGTGCCAAAGAATCTTCAGTAATTTCTCTACTGCTGAGGTAAGGCTCACCAGCCAACAATGTGATTGAGTGACAATGTCTAAATAATGTAGGTGTTAGCTGCTTTGCCCCAAATACTTCTGAGCCAGTGTCATTTACAGCAAGGACAATGTACTAAACGGATTTCTTCCTTCTCAGTGTGTGCAATGGGTGGACGAAGCAAAGCTGAACCAGTTACGGAGAGAGGGTATCCGCTACTCCAGAATCCAGCTCTCAGACAACGACATTTATTTTATTCCTCGAAATGTCATACACCAGTTCAAAACTGTGTCTGCTGTTTGCAGCCTAGCGTGGCATATACGCCTGAAGAGCTACCACCAGGAGGAGACAAAAACAGAACCAAACACAGACTCTGACATTGCCACTAAAGAAATGAAGACAGAAAGTTGTTCAAATGATTTGGCCGTGGAGCCTGAAGTCCAGGCCAAGTTGCCTGTAATACAGGAAGATCACAGTCATCATCCCCAAGATCAGCACCATTTTCCACAATAACGTGTGTATATACTCGACTTTTTAAATAAATATTTTTTCTTTCTTTTTAAACAGGGATGTGAAGTTTTAGTTTTATAAGTTAGCTGGGATTCAAATTTTAGCGAAGAGATCGTGCCGTTCTTAAAGTGTATCCCTTGAATTGCGGTGACATTAAAATGCACTCAGCCAGTGAATGCCAGCCCTGTTTACACAGATCGTCAGGCCACTTACGGCTAGGATTTTAGCTCTTTTAATCTGTTTCCGGTACAGTCCTGAAAAGGTAATGGTCTTTTGAACGTGCGCTTCATTTCAGAGAGCATAATACAGCATCAGTGTAACTAGCACGATAAACCAAACATAATTGAAGGATTCCATTCTTTATCTTCAGAATAGAGTGTGAAATTGCCGACTTGCCACTCTGCCGATTTGCACCTTACTGGCAGCCAGACAATTCATCTGTGGATGAAATACAACATGAGGATACAACATGAAATACAACATGAGGATTTCCTAGTCTTCACTCATTTCTTTGAAGCAAGAAAAGCAGTATCTTTGCCTACTCTGCGTCTCTTCATGGTTTCAGTCCCGCACCAGTGTCATTAACCGTTAACTGCCCCTTGAATTGACCAAGGTAACCAGCGAATTTACAAAAGTAGGAGATGGTGTTTGAACAGGAGTAATAGATTCCAGGTTCTGCCATAAACAGAAAATGAACATCTAAAAATCTTGTAACAAAAACAAAACTCTAGCCATGGGCTGTGTGTGTGAAATGTTTGATTAGTAATTGTCTGACAAAATAGACTCCCGATTGGGTAGAAATAGTACAGTACCACAAAAGTGGGTAGCTGGTCTATGTCAATGTTTAAAGCTAATGCAAAACTAAGCCATCCTTAATTACTGCATCTGATTATACCATATACCAGTCGTTTTGTGCATGAAGCCTCCATGGAATGCATGTGTTCTTAGCCACCACCTCTCTAATGGTGTTGATGTCTGCAACTCTAAAGGCATCCCCATGACCATAGCATTTTAAAATAATGTTTAGATCAATATGCACGCACAGATTTTCCCCAGCTTTGAACACTGAGGGATTGGTTGCTCCTCAGAGGCTGGTTCTGAAAGTCTTTACAATTTTAACATTGTCCCAAACTCCTGTTGGAATTCATTGCTGATATTCATGAGTTGTTTAGTATGATTACTGAGATACTGGTTTCACTGATACCTTATGTCCAGGTCAGTGATGGCCTCAGCTGTGAAGTCAGCTTTCCCAAAATTTCCCACTGTTAAGTTGCAGGTGTTGAGTTCCATTCGCCTTTGGACTTTTGAGTTGAAGTATGTGATTTAGTCACTCGCTGTACTCCAGCTTAAAGGGCCTGTCCCACTTAGACGATTTTAAGGCGACTGCCGGTGACTAGGCTGTCACCAACTGTTCGCCGGATGTCGTGGGAATGATCGTGAGGAGTCTTCCAAAAATCATAGTGGATCTCGGCGTGTCGCTGAGAAATCATCCGGTTTGAAATTTCTTGGCGACAGCTGGCTTGTCGCCAGGTATCGTTGCTTATTGTGGGTGCTGTCGCCTGCTGTCCCCAGTTTGATAGGTTCTCTTAGATGCATTTAGAAGCACATAATATTAAAATAAGTAAAGTCATTTCAAAATACCATAAAATGCTTGTGTTTAACCAATTTATTTACCGTCAGGACATTTGACAGGTAGATTGGAGGTGACAGTTTGACGGTCAGGTAAGCGTGGGAATTTTCACGATGTTTATGGCCATCAGCCATTACATTTAAAGTGGGCTCCAAACCCAGATATGCAACCCAGAAAACAGATATGCATCTCCCTTACATTTTCAAAGAATGCCCACACACAACTTTCACAAAAATCCACTTAACCACTTTTTAAATTATTTTTTTAAATACAGCTATTAGTAAACTGGAAGTAAATCCAGTTTATGCCTTGTTACAGTGAAGCTTGGTTTTTAAGTAACCCATACAAGGTGTTATAGTTCAAAACTGTCAAGTACTTACCGACTTGTCAGTGATTTCAGCGAAAATCAGGACGCCAGAGAAGTATTGACAGCGTGGGAATTTTTGCGATGTTTCCGAAGACAGTGTAAGGATTATGGAAGATAAGTGGAATTAAGATCCAAATTGGATGTAATCAGATTGAAAGGTAGAACAGGCTCCAGAGGTTGAATAGTCCAATGCTCATCTTTCCTTCTCTAACTTTCCTTCTCTAACTTGCTCTTTGCCAGGCCTCTGAACACAGGAATTACCAGTTCACCTTTTGATCCGTTGCATGATGCAAAGTTGAGGTTGTTGCTGAATAGTGGTAGAGCTGCTGCCTTACATCGCCAGAGACCCAGGTTTGATCCTGACTATGGGTGCTGTCTGTATGGAGTTTGAACTTTCTCCTCATGACCTGCATGGGTTTTCTCTGGGATCGCTGGTTTCCTCCCACACTCCAAAGTAGTACGTTTGTAGGTTAATTGGCTTGGTATAAATGTAAATTGTCCTTAGTGTGTAGGATAGAGTTAGTGTACGGGGATCTCTGATTAGTAGGGACTCTGTGCGCTAAAGGGCCTGTTTCCACGCTGTATCTCTTAACTAAACTAAAACAAAACTAATGACAGCAATAAGTCCTTATTAGTCTGCAATAGACTCCAATAAAATGTGAGGAAAAAAAGCTTTGGTAGAAAGCTTCGAGAGCCATATCTCATCTTCGACAAATAAGTTACTTAGTGTTGTAATTTTAATATTGGCTAATCATTGCTTACTCTCTCAATACAGCCCAGTTTTAAATTGCCAGCTGGCTATTTTTACATCAGAATAAACCTTCCTCTAATTCAACCTCTGTACGATATTGAGAATGATGGCCTTCTAAAGAAAAGAAATCATTCTTGTTACATTTTGTCTAGCTTCAATTTAGTTTGTTTTGCAGTAATCTGATGCTGAACTGACTTGGCTTTTGCAATGTGTAGAAAATGTCCTAAGAACAGTATGCATTTGATCCAGAAGGATCTACTGAGTAATGTTGGACATACGAGCCCAAATCCTGAAAGTACAAGGAAACTCTTTGTGTTAATTGCAGCATTTCATTTTCTGAACTGCCTGCCTCTAAGTGCAAGTCATACACTGCGGTCGATCACTGTCCTGCACCAATCACTGACTGGAGCTAATCGACAGAAAGATTAAAATAGAATTTATTTGTAATCTCTCCTGAGACTAATATCCACTCAGAATTGAAAGAAAATGCATGGATTTGTTTCCCCATCTTGCTGATTGAAAGGGCCAATTCCAGGGAGGAACATAGGGTTGATGTTTGTGACTTGGAAAGCACTGCCACAGATTGGTGATCCAGTTTAACCAGACTTGCTTTCAAAGGTAAATAGGAAGATTACTTGAAATGGAACATTTCCCTGTCCTTACTTTCCCCACTAAGCCAAGACAGGCGTGAGCAGTCATATGGTGGACACCCATGCTACAAGATTACAATACAAGTTTGTCTTTTCACCGTGCCTTAGTTTGTTCTGTTGATCTGTGTGCTTCTGCTTCAGGGGCAATGAAAGTGGGATCAGGAAGCCAGTCGGACGCAGAGGAAAGTACATGGCACAATGGCTCAAAGTGCTTTGAACTCAGAAATGTATTGCCTAATTTGAATTCAGTTGAATCCCAAGTGTTGCCTCGGTGTGATGAAGAAATTTGGAGTAGACTAGTGCTGCATTTTAAAATGACATGACAATACCCAACTCACACTGACACTCAGTGGACAGCTAAAGTAACATTTGGGCTGAAGTGAGGATAGGCTCGTACACGTCCACTGCAGCTCAAAAACACTCGGCAGGTAACACAGAACACACACAGCAGGTACACAACAAAAACATACAGCAGGTACATATGAACGACCACTTGCGAGTTCACTTCGGCTGTGGGGTTGCAGGCATCTTCTGCCACCGAGGAGCTCGGTTGGCGGCAGCATTTCCCACTTGCGAGCTGCCTACATTACCAACATTATGACCCTTATATTACCTTGAGTTTGGATGATTAAGGGATCTAATCAAGGTGCTTAAAATGATGAATAGATTCAATAGATCAGAGAAATCTGGTTTGGGAATTCAAAGCAAAGGGAAGTGATTTTAAAACATTTTGTCTCAGAAAGAATATAATTCTGCATCTCTGTGCAAACTCAGTAAAGTTCACCCAGAACACAGCATAGTTGTGGATATGGAGGGTCGGGTTAAATTCTTGGACTGAGATGCATGGAATTTTAAGTAAGAATTATAGATTAATGGTGGATGATAGGAGTTGAAGTGGAGCCTGGATGTAACATGCATGAGGGATTGAGTGGCCTCCTGGTCCTCTGTTCCACAGACTCTGTTTGGTATGGAAGCAATTTAACATTGACAAGAGTTGCAGTGTTCTGGGGGTATGTAGGAAAATCACTGAAGCGTCTGAGCGAAATGGGAAAGATCTTTGCATTGACCAATTTTAACACTCTTCATGTATCATTCATTCAACCAATTCAACAAAAATGGCCAGACTTAAGAAAATCCGTTTTTGTGGGACAGGTTTTGTGCATGGAATGAAACTGGCTACATGTACTCTGCACTTTGAACGCCGAGTGGCACCACTGCGACATGTATGCACTTTGGTATGTTCTGCCTCGGCATTCCCTCCCTGACAATCTTTCGCATAATATCCCCTATGAGATCATACAAAATCAGGGCATTTGCCCCGTCGTATCTTTTTCCAGCCCAAATGACTCCCCAGCTGGTAAGTTGGACTTTTTGTCCCAGCTTTACATGATGGAGATGTTGAATGTCAATGCTGCCCTTCTGCCTGCTTGGTTTTGTTGCTGCTATAGATTTGTCCAGTTCCTCCATTCCAAGTTAGTAGCACTGCATGGCTCTCTCACCGGTTTCATCAATTAATTTTCAATTTCAACATCAGTTTTCTAATGAGCCAACGCACAGCTCTCTTCAGCCAATCCTATATCTGTTCCAGTTCCAGTCATATGCTGCCCTTAATACCGAGAAGGTATTTATTCTCAAAATGCTGGAGTAACTCAGCAGGTCAGGCAGCATCCCTTCTCTCCTGAGATGCTGCCTGACCTGCTGAGTTACTCCAGCATTTTGTGAATAAATACCTTTGATCTGTACCAGCATCTGCAGTTATTTTCTTACACCTTAATACTGAGACATCAACAAAAGCTGAATAGAGGGGA
The DNA here is from genome assembly GCF_053455715.1 of Rhinoraja longicauda. Taxonomy (NCBI): domain Eukaryota; kingdom Metazoa; phylum Chordata; class Chondrichthyes; order Rajiformes; family Arhynchobatidae; genus Rhinoraja; species Rhinoraja longicauda. The sequence goes on from NC_135976.1 coordinate 3,461,216, forward strand.
AAATTAATTTTTTTAAAGAATCTATATAATGCAATGTGCAATCAAGTGATATCTGTGTAAACAGGGTTCCTGAGCAACAAGCACTTGCTAACACAATGGACAACCTTTATATTGAAAAATAATGTTATCCTTCAGACACAGGATAGGGGAGGTGTTGGGGCTGGGCTAGGAATTCCACAAACGCATTCTGTTGTCTTGTCCTGAGATTTTTAGAGCTTAAATTTTGGTTGTTCAGAGTAAAACTTGCTTCCCAGGCACTTGTATTTTTTATTCACTGTAGTGTATTTGTAATTTTTTATCCATTTATAAACGTAAGCTGTTTTCAAAGGAAAAATGGCTCCTTTAAGATATTGTAATATTGTACCTAGCAGGAGAATTCTTTCAGGTTTATCTTACTTTACCAATAGTCAGCATTATTGAAATGCTTCAGTGTATCGAGCAGTAATTTATGAATACATTTACTTTATTTTTGAACATTTCTATCAGTGTAGCAGAGTTAATGCCCAAAAGGGTATTGTATTTTTGTATTTCTGTTAAGTATATTTACATTAATGTAAACTTTTCAGCCAATCTGCATGCATTATTGATATCATTGGCATATAAATCCTCACAGTACTGTGACATGTTGCCACACTCCAAGTGTGCATGTCCTGTCTGCACAATCAGGCTGCAAGTGTGGCCAACCATTCTTGTAGTTGATCCGTTGCTGTGCTTTGTGTGTCTGTGCATTCTGGGAGGTCATTGGACTGTCAAACTGAGTACATCTCTCATTTTAGACTTTTGCTTCAGAAAGAGGGTGGTGTAAAATGGATTGCAGCGTATTGATTGCTGGTTACTCAAGTCAGTCATTGAATTCAATCTGTTAACCTAAGCTCTCCCTACCTAAGATAAATATTTTGATTGAAGTCCATTCCTCTGCACTGCAACAATATGAACTGCAGACCAGGTACAGAGATGCTCGTGAGCAGGAGGGTGGGGAGAGGTCTGCAGTTAAGCAGGTTTTGTTAAAAACGTGTTGACTTTTAAATACTTGCAATAATAGATCAAGACCATCAGAATATCAGTCAGCACATAACATTAAACACAAGAAGGCAAATCCACCAATGGTGAATCGCATCAAAGCGATTCGTTGAGTATTTATGTGGCAATGGGCTCCACATTCTCACCATTTTTGGGGTAAAGGAGTTTGTCCTGAATTCCATTAGTGAATAACAGTTGGCATAACACAATGCCAGAGTTTGATTCTGACTTTGGTCCTGTTTGCGTGGAGTGTGCACATTCTTCGTGGTTTCCGTCCACATCTCAAAGAAATGCAGGTCGGTAGGTTAATTGGCTCATGTAAATTTCCCCTAGGGTGTAGAGAATGGATTAGAATGAGAGCTGGTATAGAACTAGGGTGAACAGACGATCAATCGGCTGTGGGTCGATGGTCCTGTTTTCATCCTGTATATTTAAACCTAAACTTAAAACACTACATGTGGCCTAAATTTAAATAGCCTACAAGGAAATATCATAATCACAATTTTCATAATCACAATGTTTCACAGAAAGTCTTCTGATTGTGTTGCTAGTCTCTTCATTTCAGTTAGGTCTGTGATGATGGTCTGAGTTGAGGGATGGCAATAGAAAGAATCATCAAAGCCTACTAAGCCTTTGATGTCCAGCGCTATTTGCTGGAAATGAGTGACCTGTGAAGAACACAATCAATATCTATGAACAAGGAATAGTTCCGTGGTCGATCCACTGGAAAATGGGAAATTGTATAAAGGACATTTGTCATTTCTTGGAATAAACAGAACAGATAAGCCACTAAGTTTCTTTTGATGCATCAATTGACTTCCATTCTCCACTCGCCCTGCACAAATCAAAATTAATGGGATACACGTAGTCCGCGTTAGCTGGTTGACATTGGACTCTGATTATTGTGCACAGACAGCCACATCCACACACAAATATGTATGAATCTGTATAACCGGCGGTCCACTGCCAAAACTGTTCATAAGAAACTCACTTGCAAATAACATTTCAGAATGGCATTTGCTTGGGAAGTAAGCTTTGCTTTGGCCTTCGTTCCGTCACAAACCCTATAAATTCAAGTCTTTCCGGAGGTGTAATAACTTTTTAATAATGCGGAGTGTGAGCAGATGGTACATTTTAAGATAAATAAATCTCTACGTGATATTAATCTTTTGCGCAGTGAATTTCTTTAGTTCCACTATATGAAGCATGTTTTAACCTTTTAAAATGTTGCTTTGTAAGATTTTAAATTTCAGCGTGCAGATGGAATACATAGAAAATTTCTTTGAAGTATTTTTTTAAATAAACTGGAAAAAGTTCTGAAGTTGTCATTCATTGGTGTTATTTGTGTTGCTTAGAACCCTACTCATCTTCAGAGTAGTGTTCTTCAGAGTATGAGCCTATTGTTCTGTTTAATTTTATCAGAATGTCCTTGCATTCCCATCTCACTTGTAATTATTTAGCTTGCATCTCGTGCCAAGCTGAACAGGATGCCAGTGGGGATGATAGACACAAAAAGCCGGAGTAACTCAGCGGGCCAGACAGCATCTCTAGAGAAAAGGAATAGGTGATGTTTTGGGTTGAGACCCTTCTTCAAGCTTGCCAGAGGAGATAGTTGACGCAGGCACAAACACTATGTTTAAAATAATATGGACAGGTACATGGAGAGGAAAGGTTTGGGAGGGATATGGGCCAAATGCAGGCAAATGGGAATAGCATAGATAGGTATTTTGGTCGACATGGATGAGTTGGTCTGAAAGACCTGTTTCCATCCTGTATAACTAAATCTATGCCAGTCTCTCCTGTGGCAATGGGTTCCATATTCTCAGCATCAGTTCGGATTTATTAGTGAGTATTTTTAACATGACTCCTTGTCTTTCATCTTTTCCACCAGTGATTCAGTATTCCAGGATCATAGAATATTAACTGAAAAGGCTGCTCCACCCATCTAGCCTGTGTTGTCTTTAATCCAGTTAGTCCTACATACCACTTCTTCCACGTATGCCTGAAAGGTGATTTTTTTTCCTCTAAATATTTATCCAATTCTCTTCTTAAGGCTTTCATTGATTCTCTGTCCATCGCCCCATCACGCTGGAATTCGCAAAATGTAATTATATTGTCATTTCAAAGTTTTAATTGGTATCATCACTTACTTTCGTTTATTGTTATGTGTACCGAGGTACAGTGAAAAGCTTTTGTTGCGTGCTGACCAGTCAGCGGAAAGACAATACACGATTACAATCAAGCTGTTCGGTATACAGATACATGATAAAGGGAATAACACTTAGTGTGAAATAAAACCAGTAAGGTCCAATCACAGATAGTTCAAGGGTCTCCAATAAGGTAGATAGTAGTTCAGGACTGCTTTTACCCATCATCAGGTTCTGTGCCTTCTGGTTATCGACCTTCAGCCATTGGAACAGTTTCTCCTTAGCTAATCCCATCAGGATTTTAAACATAATGTAATGAATGTTCTAATGGGCTACATCACAATCTGTCCAAAGCTTCTATGATCTTCCTAATGTCAAGTGCCAAGAACGAGACACCACTTCAGCCTAATTAACTTACTTAATATAGATTTAACAAAGCTTATTGTTCCTATGCAAAAACTCCAAGAACGTTGTTTAATTTATCTTACTGCTTTCAAAGACTTTTGTAAAACAACCTGGTCTCTGTTCTTGAATCTCATTTAAAACTGTATCATTTAGTTTGTTATTTTCTCTCATTGTACCAGAATATATTAGCTCACACTTTTCTACACTTGAATATCATCTGCTGTGAATTGCCTACTTCAACAGCCTATGTCCATGTCGTTTTAAAGTCTTTAATATCGTCATCACTAGTAACTGCCCTTACATATTTTGTGCAATCTGCAAATTTCAAAATGACGCCCTGCAAAATCTTAACATGCTGGGTTTATACATGCTGTGTAAAGTGCCTTCCATAATGTTTGCGACAAAAACCCATCATTTATTTGTTTTGACTCTGTACTCCACAATTTGAGATTTGTAATAGAAAAAATCACAAGTGGTCAAAGTGCACATTGAAATTACAGCTATGTTTATACATAGTCCCCCCATTTCAGGGCACCCTAATGTTTGGGACATATGGCTTCACAGGTGTTTGTAATTGCTCAGGTGTGTTTAAATGCCTCCTTAATGCAGGTGTAAGAGAGCTCTCAGCACCTAGTCTTTCCTCCAGCCTTTCTATCACCTTTGGAAACATTTATTGCTGTTTTTCAACATGAGGACCAAAGTTGTGCCAATGAAAGTCAAATAAGCCATTATGAGACTGAGAAACAAGAATAAAACTGTGAGAGACATCAGCCAAACCTTAGGCTTACCAAAATCAACTGTTTGGAACATCATTAAGTAGAAAGAGAGCACTGGTGAGCTTACTAATCGCAAAGGGACGGGCAGGCCAAGGAAGACCTCCACAGCTGATGACAGAAGAATTCTCTCTATAATAAAGAAAAATCCCCAAATACCTGTCCGACAGATCAGAAACACTCATGAGGTGTGGATTTGTCAATGACCACTGTCCGCAGAAGACTTTATCAATAGAAATACAGAGGCTACACTGCAAGATGCAAACCATTGGTTGGCTGCAAAAATAGGATGGCCAGGTTACAGTTTGCCAAGAAGTACTTCTTGGAAAGAGCAACCACAGTTCTGGAAAAAGGTCTTGTTGACAGATGAGGTGAAGATTAACATCAGAGTGATGGCAAGAGCAAAGTATGGAGGAGAGAAGGAACTGCCCAAGATCCAAAGCATACCACCTCATCTGTGAAACACGGTGGTGGGGGTGTTATGGCCTGGGCATGTATGGCTGCTGAAGGTACTGGTTCACTTATCTTCATTGATGATACAACTGCTGATGGTAGTAGCATAATGAATTCTGAAGTGTATAGACACATCTTATCTGCTCACATTCAGACAAATGCCTCAAAACTCATTGGCCGGCGGTTCAATCTCCAGCAAGTCTTTGTGTGCAGGTTGGGCAAAGCAGCAGCGAGAATGACCATTGGCTGGACTTGGTGAGTCTTGAGTGCAGGTTTAAAACGAGGGCAAACAGCAGCTCAGCAGTCTTTGAGTGCACGTCGGGCAAAGCACATACCTTCAAGCTCATCAGAGAAAGGAAGGTCAGGAGTGAGTGTGGGGATTGGCTGAACAATTAGATTGGAAGATTGGTAAATTGGACAATTAGTCAATTTAGCATCTGATATAAGCAATGCTTGCTCAAGGGTAACGGCCCTGTCCAGGGAAGTGCCCAGTGAGTAAAGTGCGAGTCTTTGGCGGTGAGTCTGCCACACCAAACGCTGGAGAGGGAGAGACGAAAGAAGGAAATGTCAAGCAAGCTGATTCAGTGTGATGCTTGCAGGATGTGGGAGGTCAGGGACACTGCTGGTGCCTCTGGCTGCTACAAGTGCGAGAAGTGTATCCAGGTACAGCTCCTGAAGGACAGTGCTGGGGAACTGGAGAAGCAAGTGGACGACCTCAGGTTCGTCCTGGACAAGTCCTACAGTGAGATTGTTACACCAAAGGCACTGGAAGAGAGAAGGTGGGTGACGGTGAGAAAGGGAAGGAAACATGGAGTGCAAAACCCCCGGGTGTTGTGCCTCTTGAGAACAGGTTCACCTACTTGGAAACTGTCGGGGAAGAAGACGTTGTCACACTGAGCGGCAGACTGGCTTACAAAGCAAAAAGTGCTGTTGAGCCCAAACCAAAGAGGCCGACGTCGGGCAACGCCGTGGTAGTAGGAGACTCCATTGTGAGAGGTACGGACAGGGGTTTCTGCGGCAACAGGCGGGATTCGAGGATGGTGTGCTGCCTCCCTGGTGCCAGGATCCAGGATGTCACGGACAGAGTGCAGGAAATCCTCAAGGGCGAAGGTGAACAGCCGGAAGTGATCGTGCATGGCGGCACAAACGATGTCGGAAAGAAGGGGATGAATAATCTGCAGTGTGACTTTAGAGAGCTCTGAAAAATGTTGAAAAGCAGGACCTCCAGGGTGGTTATCTCTGGTTTGCTTCCAGTTCCTCGTGCTGGCGAGAGCAGGAACAGGGAGAAACACGACCTGAATGTGTGGCTGAGGAGCTGGTGTAGGGGGCAGGGATTTAGATTCTTAGATCACTGGGATCTGTTTTGTGGTAAGGGGGAATTGTACAAAAGGGACGGATTGCACCTTAACAGGTGGGGGACCAGCATTCTGGCAGGCAGGTTTGCCACTGCTACACGGGTGGTTTTAAACTAAATAAGGGGGGGGAGGGTGTAAAATGTGATAGTCAAGGATGGAGTTAAAGGGAAAGAGAGTAAGGGGATAGTTAATGACCCCAGAATTAACTGGAAAGAAAACTCGCAAAGGGATAGGAGAGTATGGCCAAGTGTAATAGGCATCGATGTGAAGGGTGAGATGAGTAAGGAATTAAAAGTATTGTATATGAATGCGCGAAGTATAAGAAGTAAAGTAGGTGAGCTTGAGGCTCAGTTAGAGGTTGGTAGATATGACATTGTGGGGATTACAGAGACGTGGCTGCAGGAGGATCGGGCCTGGGAACTTAATATTCAGAGTTATACATCCTATAGAAAGGACAGGCAGGTGGGCAGAGGCAGTGGGGTAGCTCTGCTGGTGAGGGATGAAATTCAGTCCCTTGGGAGGGAAGACATACGGACTGATGAGGTAGAGTCACTGTGGATTGAGTTGAGGAATTGTAAAGGCAAGAAGACACTAATTGATGTTATCTACAGACCCCCAAATAGTAGCCCGGATGTAAGGTGTAAGATGCAGCAGGAGTTAAAACTGGCATGTAGGAAAGGTAATGCCACTGTGGTGATGGGCAATTTCAATATGCAGGTAGACTGGGAAAATCAGGTTGGTTCTGGACCCCAAGAAAGAGAGTTTGTAGAGTGCCTCCGAGATGGATTCTTAGAGCAGCTTGTAATGGAGCCTACCAGAGAAAAGGCAATTCTGGATTTAGTGTTGTCCAATGAACCAGATTTGATAAAGAGAACTCGAGGTAAAGGAACCGCTTGGAGGTAGTGATCATAATGTGATTAGTTTTAATCTGCAATTTGAGAAGGAGAAGGTTAAATCGGAAGTGTCAGTGTTGCTGTTGAACAAAGGGGACTATGAAGGCATGAGAGAGGAGCTGGCCAAGGTAGACTGGAAAGGGATCCTAGCAGGAATGACGGTGGAACAGCAATGGCAGGAATTTCTGGGCATAATCCGGAAGACGCAGGATCATTTCATTCCAAAGAAGAAGAAAGATTCTAAGGGGAGTAGGAGGCAACCGTGGCTGACAAGGGAAGTTAGGGATGGAATAAAACTAAAAGAAAAGATGTATAACACAGCAAAGAGTAGCCGGAAGCCAGAGGATTGGGAAACTTTCATAGGACAACAGAAGGTAACAAAACGGGCAATACGGGCTGAAAAGATGAAGTACGAGGGGAAGCTGGCCAAGAATATAAAGAAGGAAAGTAAAAGCTTCTTTAGATATGTTAAGAGAAAAAGAGCAGCAAAGTCAAATGTGGGTCCCTTGAAGGCAGACACGGGTGAAATTATTATGGGTAACAAGGAAATGGCAGAAGAGTTGAACAGGTACTTCGGAACTGTCTTCACTAAGGAATACACAAACAATCTCCCAGATGTACTGGAGGACAGAGGATCTAGGGGGGTAGAAGAACTGAAAAAAAAATTCATTAGGCGAGAAATAGTATTGGGTAGACTAATGGGACTGAAGGATGATTAAATCCCCTGGGCCTGATGGTCTGCATCCCAGGGTCCTCAGGGAGGTGGCTCTAGAAATAGTGGGTGCATTGGTGATCATTTTCCAATGTTCAATAGATTCAGGATCAGTTCCTGTGGATTGGAGGATAGCTAATGTTATCCCACTTTTCAAGAAAGGAGCGAGAGAGAAAACAGGGAATTACAGACCAGTTAGCCTGACTTCGGTGGTGGGGAAGATGCTGGAGTCAATTATTAAAGAGGTAATAACGGTGCATTTGGATAGCAGTAAAAGGATAAGTCCAAGTCAGCATGTATTTATGAAAGGGAAATCATGCTTGACTAATCTTCTGGAATTTTTTGAGGTTGTGACAAGTAAAATGGATGAAGGGGAGCCAGTGGCTGTAGTGTATCTAGACTTTCAGAAAGCCTTTGATAAGGTCCCACACAGGAGATTGGTGAGCAAAATTAGAGCGCATGATATTGGGGGTAGGGTGTTGACATGGATAGAAAATTGGTTGGCAGACAGGAAGCAAAGAGTAGGAGTAAACGGGTCCTTTTCAGAATGGCAGGCAGTGGCGAGTGGAGTGCCGCAAGGCTCGGTGTTGGGGCCACAACTGTTTATCATATATATTAATGATTTGGAAGAGGGAATTACATGCAACACTAGCAAGTTTGCGGATAACATACAGCTGGGTGGCAGTGTAAACTGTGAAGAGGATGTTAGGAGGTTGTAGGGTGACCTGGACAGGTTGAGTGTGTGGGCCGATGCGTGGCAGATGCAGTATAATATAGATAAATGTGAGGTTATCCACTTTGGTGACAGAAACAAGGAGGCAGATTATTATCTCAATGAAGTTAGGTTAGGTAAGGGGGAGGTGCAGTGAGACCTGGGTGTCCTTGTACACCAGTCACTGAAAATTGGCGTGCAGGTACAGCAGGCAGTGAAGAAAGCTAATGGAATGTTGGCCTTCATAACAAGAGGATTTCAGTATAGGAGTAAAGAGGTTCTTCTGCAGTTGTACAGGGCCCTGGTAAGACCACATCTGGAGTATTGTGTACAGTTTTGGTCTCCTAATTTGAGGAAGGACATCCTTGTAATTGAGGCAGTGCAGCGTAGGTTCACGAGATTGATCCCTGGGATGGCGGGACTGGCATATGAGGAAAGATTGAAAAGACTAGGCTTGTATTCACTGGAGTTTCGAAGGATGAGAGGGGATCTTATAGAAACATATAAAATTATAAAAGGACTGGTCAAGCTAGATGCAGGAAAAATGTTCCCAATGTTGGGCGAGTCCAGAACCAGGGGCCATAGTCTTAGAATAAAGGGGAGGCCATTTAAAACTGAGGTGAGAAAAAACTTTTTCACCCAGAGAGTTGTGAATTTGTGGAATTCTCTGCCACAGGGGGCAGTGGAAGCCAAATCACTGGATGGATTTAAGAGAGAGTTAGAGAGAGCTCAAGGGGCTAGTGGAATCAAGGGATATGGGGAGAAGGCAGGCATGAGGTATTGATTGGGGACGATCAGCCATGATCACAATGAATGGCGGTGCTGGCTCAAAGGGCCGAATGGCCTACTCCTGCACCTATTTTCTATGTTACTAAGACAATGATCCCAAATATACTGCTAAAGTAACAACGGAGTTTTTCAAAGCTAAAAAATGGTTAATTCTTGAGTGGCCAAGTCAATCACCTGATCTGAACACAATTGAGCATGCCTTTTATATGCTGAAGAGAAAACGGAAGGGGACTAGCCCCCAAAACAAGCATAAGCTAAAGATGGCTGCAATACAGGCCTGACAGAGCATCAGCAGAGAAGACACCCAGCAACTGGTGATGTCCATGAATTCTGAAGAAGGGTCTCGACCCAAAACGTCACCCATTCCTTCTCTCCCGAGATGCTGCCTGACCTGCTGAGTTACTCCAGCATCTTGCGAATAAAAACCTTTGATTTGTACCAGCATCTGCAGTTATCTTCTTATACTACTTGATGTCCATGAATCGCAGACTTCTAGCAGTCATTGCATGCAAAGGATATGCAACAAAATACTAAACATGACTACTTTCATTTACATGACATTGCTGCGTCCCAAACATTATGATGCCCTGAAATGGGGGGACTATGTATAAACACAGCTGTAATTTCTACATGGTGAAACCAAAATGTGTAAAAATGGCCTTTATTAAAATGTGACAATGTGCACTTTAATCACATGTGGTTTTCTTCTATTGCAAATCTCAAATTGTGGAGTACAGAGGCAAATAAATAAATGATGGGTCTTTGTCCCAAACATTATGGAGGGCACTGTATAAATAGCTTTAAAGTGGAATGGCAGTTTTCATAGAGAGTTAGGCAGTTAGTTTCATGATAGAATATCTTCTTAAAAGAGCAATTAATACATTTTAAAGACATTTAGACTGATTGCCCATCATCAGGTTACAACTGATTGTATACTGAGGTACAGTGCTAAGCAGCCAGCGGAAAGACAATACATGATAACAATCGTGCCATTCACAGTATACAGATACATGATAAGGGAATAACGCTTAGTGCAAAGTAAAGTCTGATCAAAGATAGTCCCAGGGTCCCCAATGAGGTAGCTAGTAGCTCAGGACTGCACTCTGGTTGTGGTAGGATGATTTAGTTGCCTGTTATCAGCTGGGAAGAAACTGTCCCTGAATCTGGATGTGTGCGTTTTCACACTTCTATACCTTTTGCCCGATCGCCATGCTGTGACTCGTCCTTGCTGTGCTGCTGGCCTTGCCGAGGCAGTGTGAGGTATAAATGGAGTTAATGGTTTGTGTGATGGTCTGGGTTGTGTCCACAATCTGCTGCAATTTCTTGCAGTCTTGGATGGAGCTGTTCCCAAGCTCCCATCTCGGACATCTTTGCTCTTCTAGTAACTGGATTGAAACCATATGCAACTACAGAAATCTTCCAGTGTCAGAAACTTTACCGTTTCATTACAACATAACTTTAAACTTTGATCAAAGAAAGATATGCCTGATGCTATGTCTTTCACCTCTCCTTTAGGATAAAACAAACTACAGCGAGATTGCTGGAGTTGCAGACAGTGAGGAGGGCTGTTTTAAATATACAGTGGGATATAATTAACTACACAAATGACAGATGGAATTAAATCCAAGGAATGTGTAGTTGAAGGTCACTTTGGGAGGTTGAATGTAAGGAAAAAAATGCAGTTAATGGAAAGACCCTTAACGCATTGATGTACAGAGGGATCTTGGAGTCCATATCCATAACTCCCTGAAAGTGGCAATATAAGTAGATAAAGGGGTAAAGAAGGCATATGGTATGTTCATCTAGTATAAGAAGATAACTGCAGATGCTGGTACAAATCGAAGGTTTTTATTCACAAAATGCTGGAGTAACTTAGCAGGTCAGGCAGCATCTCGGGAGAGAAGGAATGGGTGACGTTTCGGGTCGAGACCCTTCTTCAGACTGGTACGTTCATCTTCCTTGTGTGAGAAAGATAAGAGTTGGTCTTGGCAGCATGTTTGGCATAGACATTGCGGGCCACAGAGCCTGTTCCTATATTGTACTGTTCTATGATCTATAAACAGCTAATGGACTGTTTCTGAAATGTGGTTACTGTTATAAAGTACTGTCGTTAAATAGACCATGATTGACAAATGTTCTACACACTGCTGATGGATTGCCCCGGTGGCAATTCTCTTAATGTTGCTTAATACTAATTACCTCTAACTCAATTTTTTAGACCTAAATTCAGGGTGCATAATTTAATTTTAATGATCTGATTTAAATTCTTACCTGCATGCCTGCCTGCTTAAATACAGCCAATGGAACTTGAGCTGAGCATCTTCCGAGGTGACAGTTATCTGCCTGGCCAATCTCCTGCCTGTCACTTCCTTGAGAATGGAACAGATAGAAAATGAGCAATTAGCTAATTGACATCAGGCTGAATGTAAAGTTGAATGCGGCCAAGTCATCTAACTGAGATGTAATTGGATTTATGGACAATTAGTGACTATAAATCTAGGTTAGTTTTTTAGTGTGCAATAGTTCGGCAATTGACATTGAGATAAGAATAAGAGCAAATGGATGGCCTGATGCAGTTACTGGAAAGCAGCGCGAGTGCATTTGTGCACAAAACATTTCCCAAGAATTACTGATTGCAGCTGAGCTCAGCACTCTGCTTCCTATTGGCATAACATTATGTTAAATGTGTATCAAATGGCTGGACCTCAGCTGGACCATACTTTTCTGATTGTTGTTTCATTTTAAAAAAAGAATACAGTGACACGAGATAATGCCAAAATGATTTGTAAAGGTGATATCAGGACTGCAAGGTTATGCTTAATTGGAAAAGACAAATGCCTGGGTCTCTTGCGAAGATAAGGCTGAGGAATGACCTAATAAAGATTTTTAATATTAATATAAACGGTTTGATGGAATGGATTACGTTTCCACGTCGGGGAAAGAGCAAATTTAAAATCCATTAATAAAGATCGATACCAGGAAATTAAACATTGGCATCCATAGGAAACACCTCTAGCTGACCTCTACCTCTATGGAATTTGTTAACACAGGGAGGAGTTGATGCAAAAAGTGCACTGAAGGGAAAGCTGAAAAAAAATAAAAATACAGTTGCTGAAAATGTAAAAACTGAAAAGGTTGGAAATATCAGGCCGCATCTGTAGGCAGAGAAACTGAGTTAATGCTTCAGGTGGAAGAACCTTTGTCAGAACTCAGGGAAAGCTGGCTGGGCATTCAGAGAAAGATTGTGTCATACAAATTTAATCAGGTTTTTTGAGGAGGTGACAAAGTTAATCGATAAGGGTCGTGTGGTGGATGTTGTCTACATGGATTTTAGTAAGTTATTTGATAAAGGTCGCCTGTGGTAGGCTGAGCCAGAAGATTAAGATGCACATGATTAATAGTGTCTAGGTCAGGTGGATTTGGAGCTGGCCTATTGATAGAGGACAGAGGGTTGTGATGAAAGGGCAATGATCAGGCTGGAGGTTTGTGACCGGTGGAGTTGTGCAAGGATATGTGTTGGGACTACTGCTGTTTGTGAGATGTAAATAAATGACTTGGACATCCGTTGGTTTGTTAGTAAGTTTGCAGATGACACCAAGAATGCTGAGGTTGGGGACTGTGAGGAAGGCTGTCAGCGTGTACAGTGGGGTGTAGATCAGCTACAGAAATGGGCAGAGAAATGGCAGATGAAGTTTAATCCGAGCAAGTGTAAGGTGCTGCACTTTGGGAGGTCCAATGTAAGGGGAAAACATACAATTAATGGCATGTCTACATGTTTTAATGTTTTATGCTTTACTCTTAAATGTTTACTGTATGTTCGTGTTGTTACTTGTGAGCGGAGCACCAAGGCATATTCCTTGTATGTGTACATACTTGGCCAATAAACTTATTCATTCGTTCATTCATTCATGACCCCCTAACAACATTGATGTACAGAGGGATCTTGGGGTCCAAGTCCATAACTCCCTGAAAGTGGCAACACAAGTATATAGAGTGGTAAAGAAGGCATGCTTGCTTTCATAGGTTGGGGCATTGAGTATAACTGTCAGGAAGTCATGATGCAGCTTTATAGGAATTTGGTTCGGCTGCATTTGGAATATTGTGCGCAGTTCTGATCGCCCCATTACAGGAAAGATTTGGAGGCTTTTGAAAGGGAGGCTTTTGAAAGTGGTTCACCATAATGATGCCTGGAGGAGGGGGTATTAGCTACAGGGAGAGGTTGGACAGACATGGATTGTTTTCTCTGGAATGACAGAGGCTGTCATATATATTATTATATTATGAGAGGCATGGGTAGGGTAGACGGTCAGAATCTCTTTCCCAGGATGGAAAAATCAAATAGCAGATGGCATAGCTTTAAGGTGAGAATGGGAACAGTGTAAAGGAGATGTGTGGGGCAATTGTTTTACACACTGGGGGTTGAGTGCCTGGAATGCACTGCTGGGCGTGGTGGTTTAATTAGATACGTTAGTGACAATTAAGAATTTTAGACAGGCATATATTCAGGGAATGGAGGGATATGGGTTATGTGCAGGAAGATAAATGATGGTCTTGACATCATGTTCGGCACAGACACTGTGGGTTGAAGGGCCTGTTCTTGTGCCGTACTGTTCAATGACTAGATGAAGGGTGAGAGATGCAAATGCCATGAACTAGTTGGCCTATGTCAACTGCCACAGATATTGTGTGCTGTTAATAATAACAAATGATGAAAATCACACTTCAGCAAAACCGCTTATTTTCTTTCTGGAAGTGAGAAGAGGTCAAGCTGCTCACCGTTGTATCCTGAAGTCTTTGTTGGAGGGAGGGAGCTGTGTAATGTGGAAACATGCCAGATATGGCTTGATAGCTAGCAGAGAGAGGGTTGCGAGTTCCAAATTCCATATCACAAACATGATTTGGTTGGTTATCTGCTGCACTGGGAGAGGGCTGGGCTGTCAGAGTAGTATCTTTCAAATGAGACGTTAAACCAAGGTTTAGCTGTCCTTCAGGTAGACATGAAATTCTGAGGTTCTGGTTAGAACTTTTTTGAAGAACAAAAAAGTTCTACCCAGTCCTGTGGTAAAGATAGCTTGAAGCTAAGCTGTGATATTGATCAGTTGGGAAGCAATGGTCGATGGAATTTAATCCTGTAGTGTGTAAATTGATGCATTTTGGAAGATCAAAAAGGGTAGAACATATACAAATGGTAGGGCTTGTCATTATCATTGACTTGTGTTTTTTATTTCCAATTGTATTTTTGTATAGGCTTTTTTTCCAGATTTTTTACTCTCTTGCAGAATTTACATGTAATTGATGTATAATTTATGTCTTTGTGTGTTTCTCTGTACGTGTGATGTTGCTGCAAGGTGCATTTGCCATCAAACTGGGTTTGGCTTGACTAGACTTGGACAGAGGAACTTTGGGATACAAGTGCACTGATCCAGGATGCTTTCTATCATCAGCAGGGGCAGAGAATATAAAAGCAAGGAAGCCATATTACAAGTTGGATTATGTTTTGCTTGGCATCACAGACGTTGTGGGCCAAAGAGCCTGTTCTGTAGTTGTGCTGTAGTTGTCCATGTTCTATACTCTGTTCTGTTAACTTTATGAAATATTGGCGAGGCCTCATGGACTATTGTGTGCAGTTCTGATCCTTGTAGAAATGATGTAATTAGAAAGTGTGCAGACAAGATTTGCCATGATTTTGCTTGGTTTGGCTGGTAGAGGTATACAAAACTGAGGGATTAAGGGAAGACAGTGAGAATCTGTTTCCATGCCAGAGGTGTCTAAAACCATAGGGCCTGTGCTATGCAGAGTAAGTCATTAGAAAGGCATCATAGCTACCACTGACAGAGAATATCTGAGCTGTGTTTTATCTACGTAATGAACTGCAGAAATTCTTCTTTGTCAGTGCCCACTTATGATATTTGGAACGAAGCCAGTAGGTGCATGGATCACTATTCAAGTTACAACTGCATTACCAATCCATTACCTTTGCTGCACAAATCCTGGAAATCTCTTCCGAGCAGCTTTGTGCAAGTACCTTCGCAATATGGCTGCAATCATTCCGGATAGCAACTCGCCAGTGCCTCCTCATGGGCAAATGGGATGACCTAAAAAATGCCAAACTTATTAGGAGTCTTTACGAATAAATTAAAGAATAAATTTCTCACAACAGCACAAAATCCTATTATACGCTATCTTGATCCTCACTTAAAAGAGAGCCCAGTGTATGAACATCAGCTATGTGATCATTTAAAACAGGGTTGGTTTCTTTTTCCAACCTCATCTCCATTTATTTTCCAAAACAACATGCTATTTTCTCTGGCTAAACAATGTATCACTGACTTATTGATGAGTCCACTAGTTCATGTTTCATTCTCGGTATCAGTGGCGGAGCTCAATTGCTACCCAGTGGTTAGTGAACGTGTTTGGTGAGTTAATACTTGGATTGTGATCTCTATCTCCAAGATGATCTTCAGATCCTGTGACATTTCTCACAGAAACGTATCAGAGAACCTTTCTCTCCTCTCCATGCAAGTGCCAATAAGTTCTAGAGTGCGGTGCAGGCAGCCAGCTACTCACCACGGAGAAGAACATTGTATAATTATGTAGTCAAAAAATCAGCTCAAGAGAGGGACAATATCTCAGATGTGGCCAAGCTCACAGAATTATGTACACTTAAGAAGGAAATTAGACAGGTGAAAAGGGGCAATGAAATATCACTGGCAGGTACGGTAAAGGAAAATCATAAAATATTCTGTTAGCATGAGAAGAGTGGCCAGGGAGAACAGGTCCCATTAAGGATCATCACGGTGATCTATGTGTGCCATGGGAAATGGGAGAGATCTTAAATGAATACTTTCTGCCTATATTTAACATTGAGAAGCACATGGAAGCTTATGCATTCAGGGGAGGGGACAGTGATATTTTGGATGGACACAAAAAGCTGGAGTAACTCAGCGGGGCAGGCAGCATCTCTGGAGAAAAGGAGTAGGTGACGTTTCGGGTCGAGACCCTTCTTCAGACTGAGAGTCTGGGGAAAGTCCAGAACAAGGGGCCACAGTTTAAGGATAAGGGGGAAGTCTTTTAGGACCGAGATGAGAAAGTTTTTTTTCACACAGAGAGTGGTGAATCTGTGGAATTCTCTGCCACAGAAGGTAGTTGAGGCCAGTTCATTGGCTATATTTAAGAGGGAGTTAGATGTGGCCCTTGTGGCTAAAGGGATCAGGGGGTATGGAGAGAAGGCAGGTACGGAATACTGAGTTGGATGATCAGCCATGATCATATTGAATGGCGGTGCAGGCTCGAAGGGCCGAATGGCCTACTCCTGCACCTATTTTCTATGTTTCTATGAAAGGGAAATGAGAGATATAGATGGTGATGTAGAGAGATATAGAAGAATTGAATGAGATATGCAAAAAAATAACGACGATAAAGGAAACAGGCCATTGTTAGCTGTTTGTTAGGTGAGAACGAGTGCAGACAATGAGACTCAACGAGACTACTTTGAAGTGACCTGGGTGAGGGAGTGATGGAGAAAGAGGGAGTACAGGGATTACTTGAGGTTGGAGAAATCAATATTCATACCACTGAGTTGTAAGCTGCCCAAGTGAAATATGAGAAGCTGTTCCTCCAATTTGCGTTTGACCTCACTCTGACAATGGTCAGACGGAAAGGTCAGTGCGGGAATATTTTGGAGTCTATTAATATTACAATGGAGGTGTTGAAGTTAAATCCCTGGGGTCTGACGAGTTGTAGCATGGGAGGAGATTGCTGGACCCTGTCAATAATTCACTATTGGTATTAGTCTATTATTTTTGCATGTACTGAGGTAAAATGAAAAGCTTTGTTTGCTTGCTATCCAATCAAATCATATTATACACCAGTGCAATCAACCTATGCACCAGTACAAGTAGTGCAAAGGGAAAAATAGTGCTGTAGTATTCTTGTGTTACAGTTAGAGAAAGTGCAGAGTTTAAAAATGCAAGGTACGGAATTAGGTAGGTTGGAAGATAAAGATTGTATCCTAATTAATGGGAGGACTGTTCAGTAATCTGATACTGGGGAAGATGATGTTCCTGAATTTGGTGGTATGGGCTTTAAAGCACTTGTACCTTCTGCTTGATGGGGGAGGGGATAAGAGGGAATGACCAGGGTGAAAATGGTGCTTGATTATGTTGGCAGCTTTCCCAAGGAAGTGTGAAATGTAGATGGAGTCGAGGGGGGAGGCTCGTTTGTGCGGTAGACTGAGCTACACCCACATGTCTCTGCAATTTCTTGCAGCCTTGGGCAGAGCTGTTGCCAAACCAAGCCGTGATGCATTTGATAAGATGCTTCCTACAGTGCATCTGTAGAAGTTGGGAAGAGTCGTTGGCGACATATCGAACGTCCTTAGTCTTTTTAGTTTGGTTTTGAGATAGTGTGGAAGCAGGCCCTTTGGCCCACTGAGTCCACGCCAACCAGTAATCCCCGCACATCTACACTATCCTACACACACTAGCAACATTTATTTTTACATTTATACAAAGCCAATTAGCTACAAACCTGTACGTCTTTCGAGTGTGGGAGGAACCCGGAGATCCTGGTGAAAACCCACGCAGGTAACGGGGAGAACATGCAAACTCTGTACAGACAAGCACGCAAAGTCAGGATTGAACCCGGGTCTCTGGTGCTGTAAGGCAGCAACTCTACCGCTGCGCCCGTCTTCTGAAGAAGTAGAGGTGTTGGTGTATTTTCTTGGCCGAGGCTTCAATGTGGTTGGTCCAGGACAAGTTTTAGCACAATATCTGTTTAACACAGAACAGACAACAATACAGCACAGGAACAGGCCCTTCAGCTCACAAAGTGTGGGCTGAACACAATACCAAGTTAAACCAATCTCCTCCACCTGCGCATGATCTCTCCAATCCCTGCATATCCACATGCCTGTCCGAAAGCCTCTTAAATGCCAATATTGTATCAGCTTGCACCACCACCCATGGTAGCACGTTCCAGCCACCCACTCTGGGGGGGATAACTACGTCCACTCGTATCCTTTAAACTTTGTGCCTCTCGCCTCTAGTCTTTTGATATTTTTCACCCTGGAGATAAAAGTTCTGTCAACCTTATCTATGCCTCTCATAGTTATATATACTTCTAATTGGTCTCCCCTTAGTCTGTTCCAAAAAAAACGATCTTAGTTTGTGCAACCTCTCCTTGTACGAATAGCCTCTAATCCAGGCAGCATTCTGGTAAGCCTCTTCTGCGCCCTTTTCAAAGCCTCTACATCCTTCTTGTAAACGGACAACCAGAACTGCACACAATACTCCAAATGCAGCCTAACCCAAGTCCCGTAAAGCTGCAACAATACTTCCTGACTCTTACATTCTGTGCCCTGATTGATGAAGGCAAGCATACCATGTGCCTTTACCACTCCCTCTATTTGTGTTGCTACTTTCAGGGAGCTGTGGACTTGGTCGCCAAGATCCTTCAGTACATTAATGCTGTTAAGGGTCTTCCCATTAAATATATAATTTCTCCTCACATTTTACTTCCCCTAGTGCAACACCTCACTTGCTTGGATTAAACTTCATCTGCCATTTCTCCAGCCATTTAGAGTCACAGAGTCATACAGCCTTTCGGCCCAACTTGTCCATACAGACCTAGATGCCCATCTACATTCTTCCCACCTGCATTTATTTAGCCCATATTCCTCTAAAGCTTTCCTATTCTTGTACTTGTCCAATGTACAATGTACTTGTTCATATAAGATTATTAGGGGATTGGACACATTAGAGGCAGGAAACATGTTCCCAATGTTGGGGGAGTCCAGAACAAGGGGCCACAGTTTAAGAATAAGGGGTAGGCCATTTAGAACGGAGATGAGGAAGAACTTTTTCAGTCAGAGAGTGGTGAAGGTGTGGAATTCTCTGCCTCAGAAGGCAGTGGAGGCCAGTTCGTTGGATGCTTTCAAGAGAGAGCTGGATAGAGCTCTTAAGGATAGCGGAGTGAGGGGGTATGGGGAGAAGGCAGGAACGGGGTACTGATTGAGAGTGATCAGCCATGATCGCATTGAATGGCGGTGCTGGCTCGAAGGGCTGAATGGCCTACTCCTGCACCTATTGTCTATTGTCTATTGTCTTTTAAATGTTGTGATAGTACCTGCCTCCACTACCTCCTCTGGCAACTCGTTCCATATACCCACCACTCTTTGTGTAGAAAACGTTGTCCCTTGGGTTCCTATTAAATCTTTCCCCTCACCTTAAATCTATGTCCCCTGGTTCTTGATTCCCCCTTTCATGGTAAAAGACCCTTATCCTTGATGATCTTATGCACCTCTATAAGATCACCCCTTTTCCTCCAAGGAACAAAGTCCTAGCCTGTACAATTTCTTCCTCTAGTTCATGCCCTCTTCCAAGTCCTGGCACCATCCTTGTAAATCTTCTCTGCACTCTTTCCAGCTTAACAACATATTTTCTGTAGCAGTATGATCAAAACTGAACACAATCCAATCTGACCTTTCTGTCCTGGGCCTCCTCCATTGTCATAGTGAGGCCCAGTGCAAATTGGAGGAACAGCACCTCATATTTTGCTTGGGCAGTTTACACCCCAGCTGTATGAACATTGACTTCTCTAACTTCAGGTTGTCCCTGCTTCCCCTCTCTATCCCCTCCCCTTCCCAGTTCTCCCACTAGTCTTCCTGCCTCCGACTACATCCTATCTTTAGGATCTAGCCCCCTCCCCTGACATCAGTCTGAAGAAGGGTCTCGACCCGAAACGTCACCCATCCCTTCTCTCCCGAGATGCTGCCTGACCCGCTGAGTTACTCCAGCATTTTGTGTCTACCTTCGATTTAAACCAGCATCTGCAGTTTTTTTTCCCTATAATCCTTCTAATACAGCCTCACCAAAGTCTAGTACACTTGTAACATAATATCCCTAATATCCCATCTTCCATATTCAATACCCTGACAGTTGAAGGCCGTTATACTGAACGCTTCCTTGACCACCCTATCTACCTGTGATGCCACTTTAAAGGCACTATGTACCTGCACTCCCAGATCTCTGCTCTAAAGCACCCTAGGGACCTGCCATTCACTGTGAAGCTCCTACCTGGTTTCACTTCCTAAAATGCAACACCACACACTTATTTGCATCAAACTCCATTAACTATTCCACAGCCCACTCACCCAAGTGATCAAGATACTGCTGTAATTTTTTGATAACCACCTTCACTATCTGCGATACCATCCACTTTACTATCAAACTGTAGTGGCCTGGCGGAGGCCAGAGAAAAGGCTGGACGCCAAGCAGGTTTAGTAAAGGCAGGTGACGAGGGGGCTGACCCAAGGAGTGGCCTGATACCCAGGGAACGCCACAAAACTTACAAATCATGCCTTCTCATCTAAATTATTGATATAAGCCACAACGGCAATGTGCCAGGGACTGATCACTGAGCCACACCACTAGTAACAGGTCTCCAGTCCGAAAAATCAACCCTCCACCATTGCCCCCTGCTTACTTACATGAAGCGGCACGGTTATCTGGGCGGCACGGTGGCGCAGCGGTAGAGTTGCTGCCTTACAGCGAATTCAGTGCCGGAGACTCAGGTTCGATCCTGACTACGGGTGCGGTCTGTACGGAGTTTGTACGTTCTCCCCGTGACCTGCGTGGGTTTTCTCCGAGATCTTCGGTTTCCTCCCACATTCCAAAGACGTACAGGTTTGTAGGTTAATTGGCTGGGCAAATGTAAAAATTGTCCCTAGTGGGTGTAGGATAGTGTTAATGTGCGGGGATCGCTGGGCGGTGCGGACCCGGTGGGCTGAAGGGCCTGTTTCTGCGCTGTATCTCTAAATCTAAAAAAAATCTAAGAAGCCAATTCTCTATTCAGTCAGCGAGCTCTCCCTGAAACCCATACAATCTAACCTTCCAGAGCAGTCTACTGCACAGAACCTTATCAAATGCCTTGCTGAAGTCCATATAGACAACATCTATGGCTTTGCCCTCAACAACCTTTTTAATTACTACTTCGAAAATCTCATCAAATTCGTAAGATCAGCCTACCATGAGGGACTTTATCATAT
This sequence comes from Rhinoraja longicauda, assembly GCF_053455715.1. Classification (NCBI taxonomy): domain Eukaryota; kingdom Metazoa; phylum Chordata; class Chondrichthyes; order Rajiformes; family Arhynchobatidae; genus Rhinoraja; species Rhinoraja longicauda. The sequence continues at coordinate 3,482,521 of NC_135976.1, forward strand.
GCTGTACTAAAATCCATGTAGACAACTACCACTATCTTCGATCACTTCCCCCTTCCTTCGATCACCTTCCTTATTTCCTCAACTTTAGTATCTTTGTTCACCACAAATGAAGTATTAGAAAACTGGAGGATAGGTAATGTTGTACCTTTATTTAAGAATGGCATCAGGGATATGATAAGGTACTACGGGTTGGCAGTCCTAATATCAGTGGTATTGGAAGGGTATTTCTGAAAGATTGGATTTATTTGCATTTGGAAAGGCCAGGATTGATTAGGGATAGTCAGCATCACTATGCACAGGGGAAATAGTGGCTCACGAATTGCATTGAATAGTTTGAAGAGTACCTGCCTCCACTACCTCCTCTGGCAACTCGTTCCATATACCCACCACTCTTTGTGTGGAAAAAGTTGTCCCTTGGGTTCCTATTAAATCTTTCCCCTCACCTTAAACCTATGTTCCCTGGTTTGATGAGGGCAGGGTGGTAGATGTTGTCTATGTGGAATTTAGCAACGCCTTTCACTAGGTATAACATAGTGGGCTGATGCAGAAGGTTAGAGCACTTGGGATCCTGGGTGAGCTGGCTAAATGGACACAAAATTTGCTTGGATGCAGGAAGGGTTATTTCAGATTGGAGGCCATGACCAGTGGTGTGCAGCAGGGAGTGGTGGTGGGTCCTCTATTATTTGACATTTGGATGAGAATGTAGGTGATATGATTAGTAAGTTTGCAGAGAACGCCAAATTGGTGGGATAGTGGAAATGAAGAAAGTTATCTAAAGATATGGCACTATTGATCAACACGGACTTGGTGGGCTGAATAGTCAATAGTCAATAGTCGTTTATTTGTCACATACACATAAATGTGTAGTGAAATGAAACATTACCCGCAGTTAAACAATAAGACCAATAAGAATAATCAATAAAAATGCAATAACACATACAATCACAACTAACACCAAACAAAAAGAAACATCCATCACAGTGAGTCTCCTCCAGTCCCTTCTCACTGTGATGGAAGGCCAAAAATGTCTTTTTCTCTTCCCTGCCGTCTTCTCCTGCGGTCAGGCTGTTGGAGTTGCCACGTCGGGGCGGTCGGGGCTCCCGATATTGAAGCCCCCGCTGGACGGTGAAAGGTCCACGGCCTATTTCAGGCCGCGCCGGACGGTGAAAGGTCCGCGGTGGGCCGACCCAAGCCCCGCGATTCGGGGCGGGCGAACACGCTGCCTCTGCCGCTGTCGATGCTCCCGATGTCGACCCCCACCCAGGGGCCTGCGGGCTTCCGACATCCACGCGGCCCACGCCGGAACCTCCGGAGACGAGTCGCAGCCGCTCCCGCAGCATCCGCAGGCAGCCAGCGCCGCAGGTGGTGAGTCCGGGCCGCGGGCTCTGCGAACCAGAGCCCCAGGTGGTCCCAGGTGCATGGCCGGTGGTAGGCCGCAACAGGAACGGAGACACGACACAGAAACAAAGGTCGTGTCTCCGTTCGGGAGAGAGAATTTTACAGTTCCCGTTCCCTCCCCCCCCCCCAAACATAACACACAAACACTACACCATATTAAAACTACAATTCATACAAAAACAACAAAAAACACAAAAGACAGACGGACTGCAGGCAAGCTGCAGCTGCGAGGGCAGCGCTGGCTCCTCCTCGTATGTAAGGGCCTGTTTCCACGTTGTACCTGTAAACTAAACTTGGACAGTGAGCAGGGCAATTTAATTCAGATGTGTGAAGTGATGGATTTTGGGATGGGCAGGATGTGCACAGTGAATAACAAGGGTCCTCGGGAGTGTAGTAGACCTTAGAACAGTACAGCACAGGAACAGGCCATTTGGCCCACAATATTTGTGCCAAACATGGTGCCGTTAAACTGATCTCATGATTCACATTGGTTTATTCCCTGCACTTCCATGTGTCTAAGAGCTTCTTAAACATTAGTATCGTATCTGCCTCCACCACCACCCTCTGCGATGCGTTCCAGGCCCACTACCACTCTCTGTGTAAAAAAAATCTTTCTCGGCACATCTCTCCATGAAACTTTCCCTCTCTCACCTTATAGGTATGTCATAGAGTGATAAGAGTCATAGAGCGTAGAACAGGTCCTTTGTCCTAACTTGCCCATGCCGACCACAATGCCCCATCTACACTAGTCCTGCACTTGGCCTGTATCCCTCTAAATCTATCCTATCCTGTACCTATCCAAATGTTTCTTAAACATTGCTATAGTACCTGCCTCAACTCCACATCCGGCAACTCGTTTCATACACCCACCACCCTTTGTGTAAAACTGTTATCCCTCAGGTTCCTTTTAAATCCTTTCCCCCTCACCTTAAACCTATGTCCTCTGGTTCTCGATTCCCCTGCTCTGGCTAAAAGACTGTGATAAAGGCCGAGACTGCTCAATCCCTGCCTATAGCACAGTCTTGGAAACATTCTTCTAAATCTTCATTGCACCCTTTCCAGCTTGACATCTTTCCTATAAATGTGGTCTCACTAATACCTTGTATAACTGCAGCATGACCACCCAACTTCTATATGCAATACTCTGAATGATGAAGGCCAATGTATTGAAAGCCTTTTTGACCACCGTATCTACCTGTGACGCCACTTTCAAGGAACTATGTGCCTGCTCTCCTAGATCCCTCTGCTATTCACTGTAGAGCCTGCCCATGTTAGACTTCCCAAAATGCAACACCTCACATTTCTCTGAATTAAATTCCATCAAGCACTCCTGGTATTTATATACTCCTATCGAGTCTTCCCTCAACCTTCAATGTTCCAGAGAAAACAATTCAAGACTATCCAATCGACTCTAACCAGGGACCCCGACAGTCCTTTCAGGTGAGACAGAGGTTCACTTACACCTCCTCCAACCTCATCTACTGTATCCATTGTTCAGGACGTGAACTCTTATACATCGGTGAGACCAAATGCAGACTGGGCGATCGTTTCGCTGAACACCTTCACTCAGCCCGCGTGAACCAACCTGATCTCCCAGTTGCTGGACACTTTAATTCTCCTTTATAACAAGCCAATTAACCTACAAACCTGTATGTCTTTGGCGTGTGAGAGGAAACTGAAGATCTTGGAGAAAGCCTACGCAGGTCACGGGGAGAACGTACAAACTCCGTACTGACAAGTACCCATAGTCAGGATTGAACCCCGGTTTCTGGCCCTGCAAGGCAATAGTTCTACCACTATGCCACTGTGCGAAAGACTAAGCATAGACTAAGTGACTATTTCACAGAACGTTTGTGCTCTGTCCACCAAGGCCTGTTGGACCTCAGTTACTAACCACTTTAACTCCTCTTCCCAATCCCATAGATACTGTACTTGGCCTCCTTCATTGCCAGTTCCCAAGCAAACTGGGAAAACAACTCACCTCATATTCTGCTTGAGTAGCTTACATCCCATAGTTCCATTTTATTCCCTCTGCTGACACTCGCATCCTTTCCCCTGGTTTTACATTTTGCACCTCTAGTCTTTGTCCCCTCACCTGTATCCACCTATCACTTGCCAGGTTTAGTCCCACCCCCACCCCTCTTTTCCAGGCTTTCTCTCCCCTGCTCGTTTGAACAAAGAACCTGACCTGAAATATCTATCCGATCCCTTCACCGATGCTGCCTGACCTGCTGAGTTCCTCCAGCAGTTTGTTTTTTGCTGAAGATTTCAGTATCTGCAGTCTCCTATCTCCATTGAGTTCAAGAGTTTGGACGTTATGTTACAGTTGTACAAAACGTAGGTTAGGTCATTAAGCTCCAGGAAATATATAATTGGGAGAGGGCGGAGAAAATATTCGCAGGATGGTGCCTCAACTGGAAATATTCAGTTATCACGAGGGATTGTTTCGGCTGGGTTTGTTTTCCCTGGAGCAAAGGAGGTTGAGAGGTAACATGATAGAGGTATGTAAAATTATGAAAGGCACCGACGGGATAGTGTGAGAATAAGAAAATAACTGCAGATGCTGGTACAGATCGAAGGTTTTTATTCACAAAATGCTGGAGTAACTCAGCAGGTCAGGCAGCATCTCGGGTGAGAAGGAATGGGTGACGTTTCGGGTCGAGACCCTTCTTCAGACTGATGTCAGGGGGGCGGGACAAAGGAAGGATATAGGTGGAGACAGGAAGATAGAGGGAGATCTGGGAAGGAGGAAGGGAAGTGAGGGACAGAGGAACTATCTAAAGTTGGAGAAGTCGATGTTCATACCACTGGGCTGCAAACTGCCCAGGCGAAATATGAGGTGCTGTTCCTCCAATTTCCGGTGGGCCTCACTATGGCCCTGGAGGAGGCCCATGACAGAAAGGTCAGACTGGGAATGGGAGGGGGAGTTGAAGTGCTCGGCCACCGGGAGATCAGTTTGATTAATGCGGATGTGGCTCTGAAGCTCGGTGCAGCCAACGCCAAGGCCCTGTGGGGGAGGACCACAGTCTAGGGTCCTTCCGCTGCTGGACATGGGGGGCAGGGTGTGGTGGAGAGAGACGCCCCTCCAAATAAGGGATATGTATGTAAATGTATGTAAATGTCTAAGTAAATTCCTGTATTGAATATGTAACCTCCGGAAATGTCGGATGGGTTTGTTTAAAAATGATGGTTTGTAAATGATATTTATTACTTGAATAAAGTATTTTTTGATATAAAAAAAAAAAAAATAAATAAAAAAAAAAAGCGGATGTGGCCCGTCCCTCCCTCCTACGCCACGGGGATCACCCGGGCCGTCTTCCGTTTCATCTGGGGGTCGGCGATGGACCGGGTGCGACGAGCCACAATGCACAAGTCGGCAGACAACCGGGGTAAAGACGTGCCCAACGTCGCCCTCATTCTGATGGCCACTTTCGTGTGTGGCTGCATCAGGCGGAGCATAGAGCCAAGGCACGTGGGCACCAAATGCCACTACCTGCTGAGGTTCTACCTGTCCCCGGTGTTGCGAAGGATGGGCCTGGCGCAGATGCCACGCAATGTGCCAGTCAGCTGGACATTGCCAAACCATCTGTCGTTTGTGGACAGGTTCTTCCGGACCAACACCTTTGACCACAAGTCCATCGGGCAGTGGTCAGCACGGAACGTCCTGCAGGCACTGCAGGGGAATGACTCCATGGATCCTGTGGCGTGGTTCCCAGAACAGACAGCCCAGCTTGTCTGGCAAAATGCCTCATCGCCAGTACTCACCAACAAGCACCAAGACCTGGCTTGGCTGGCGGTGAGGGGAGCCCTCCCAGTCAGATCCTTCCTGCACCGCCGGAACCTCACTACCAGCGCACGCTGCCCTCGGGACGGCTGCTACGGAGAGGAAACGGTGGCCCACCTCTTCAAAGAGTGTGGATTTGCCAGGAGAGTCTGGAGAGGTCTGCAGGGGTCCCTGTCACGATTCATTCCGAGCAGCTCCGTCACAGAGGACTCTGTGCTCTACGGACTGTTCCCAGGGACGCATTCCGAGACTGACATCGAGTGCTGCTGGAAGGTCATCAACTCGGTGAAAGACGCCCTTTGGTCTGCCCGATCCTTGTTGACCTCCCAGCGGAGCGAGCTGTCCGTCAAGGAATGTTGCCGACTGGCCCACTGCAGACTGCAGGAGTACGTGCTGAGGGACGCTCTGAAGCTCGGTGCAGCCAACGCCAAGGCCCTGTGGGGGAGGACCACAGTCTAGGGTCCTTCCGCTGCTGGACATGGGGGGCAGGGTGTGGTGGAGAGAGACGCCCCTCCAAATAAGGGATATGTATGTAAATGTATGTAAAGGTCTAAGTAAATGCCTGTATTGAATATGTAACCTCCGGGAATGTCGGATGGGTTTGTTTTAAAAATGATGGTTTGTAAATGATATTTATAACTTGAATAAAGTATTTTTTGATAAAAAAAATAAATAATGCGGACCGAACGCAGGTGTTCAGCGAAGCGATCGCCGAGCCTGCACTTGGTTTCGCCGATGTAAATAAGTTGACATTTAGAGCAGCGGATGCAATAGATGAGGTTGGAGGAGGTGCAGGTGAATCTATGTCTCACCTGGAAAGACTGTTTGGGTCCTTGGATGGAGTTGAGGGGGGAGGTAAAGGGACAGGTGTTGCATCTCGTGCGGTTGCAGGGGAAAGTGCCCGGGGTTGGGGTGGTTTGGGTAGGAAGGGACGAGTGGACCAGGGAGTTACGGAGGGAACGGTCTCTGCGGAAAGCAGAGAGGGGAGGGGATGGGAAGATATGGCCAGTGGTGGGGTCCGGTTGTAGGTGACGGAAATGTTGGTGGATGATTCGTTGGATCCGCTGGCTGGTGGGGTGGAAGGTGAGAACGAGGACGGAAATGTTGGTGGACCCACGGGATAGTGTGGGAAGGAACTGTAGATGCTGGTTTACACCAAAGATAGACACAAAATGCTGGAGTAACTCAGCGGGTCAAGAGAAAATTAATAGGTGATGTTTTGGGTTGAGAACCTTCTTCGGACTGAGAGTGAGGAAGGATAAATAGTGTCTATTTGCCACGTTAAGGGTGCCCAAAACTAGAGAACATAGGAATAAGAGAAGGGAGATCTGAGGGCTAAATGTTTTGCACCAGGAGGAGATGATGACTGGAATGAGCTGCCAGAAGAGATAGTGGAGGCAGGAGCAATACCAATATTTAACAGGCATCGGAACACGTGCTTGAATGAGAAGGACATAAGGGAATATGGAATTATTAATGCAGACAAGTGTGATTAATGGTTTAGATGTAGTGGGCCGGAGAGCCTGTGACCCTAGAGCCAGTGACCCTAGAGCCTGTGACCCTAGAGCCTGTGACCCTAGAGCCAGTGACCCTAGAGCCAGTGACCCTAGAGCCAGTGACCCCAGAGCCAGTGACCCCAGAGCCAGTGACCCCAGAGCCAGTGACCCTAGAGCCTGTGACCCTAGAGCCAGTGACCCTAGAGCCCGTGACCCTAGAGCCAGTGACCCTAGAGCCAGTGACCCTAGAGCCTGTGACCCTAGAGCCAGTGACCCTAGAGCCTGTGACCCTAGAGCCTGTGACCCTAGAGCCAGTGATCCTAGAGCCTGTGACCCTAGAGCCAGTGACCCTAGAGCCTGTGACCCTAGAGCCAGTGACCCTAGAGCCTGTGACCCTAGAGCCAGTGACCCTAGAGCCAGTGACCCTAGAGCCTGTGACCCTAGAGCCAGTGACCCTAGAGCCTGTGACCCTAGAGCCAGTGACCCTAGAGCCTGTGACCCTAGAGCCTGTGACCCTAGAGCCTGTGACCCTAGAGCCTGTGACCCTAGAGCCAGTGACCCTAGAGCCAGTGAGTGTAAGTGACACGGCCAACTTGTTATACATTTAACCCTCACATCACGGTCGGTGCATTAAACGGTTAAACCAATCCGGGGGGGGGGGGGGGGGGTCACGCAGCAGTTTGTTGAGCCAATTCCTGGAGCTTTAAACAACAACTGCGAGCGCTCCAGGAGGCGGCGTCTCGTTAAATATTTACAAAGATTACTATTGATGAGCGTTGTATCAGGATGCGGCGTTAACATTCATAACGTGGAGAGAGAGGGGCAGGCCGCGTCGTCCTCCTCCCGGTAACCGCTCTCTCTGTGTGTGTGTGTGTGCGGGCCCGCGCTCTCCACAAAGCGGCCCGGGCCCTCCCTCCCTCCCTCCCTCACACCCCCCGCCCGGACCTACTCTCTCCCTATCTCCCCTCGCCCGGCCCCGCGCTCGCGCTCTCCCCTTCGCCCCCCCTCCACCCCGCTCCCCCCTCGCCCGGCCCCGCTCTCATCTCCCTCTCCTCTCTGCCTGGGCCCGCGCGCTCCCTCCCTCCCTCCCTCCCTCTCTCTCTCCCTCTCTCCCTCCCTCTCTCCCGCCCCCCGCGGCCCTGTCTGCTGTCTGGACCCCGCCCCGCTCTCTCTCTCTCTCTCTCTCTCTCTCTCTCCCCGGCGGCCCGGTGCCTGGTTGCAGGGCAGCGGCGGCAGTAGGTGAGTGAGGGCCCGACTGGGGACGGGCCGCGGCTTCCCGCCAGGCCGCACGGTGCGGTGGAGAGCAGGGCTGTGGGTTGATGGCGGGTGGGAGAGGGAGAGGGAGAGCGGGTGGGAGAGGGAGAGGGAGAGGGAGAGGGAGAGGGAGAGGGGGTTGAGGAGGGTGCAAGTGGTCTGTTGGGAGGGATGGGGAGAATGGTTGTGATTCCGGATGAAAGGGAGGGAGGGTTGGGATGGTGGGGGGAGAAGGTGAGGGAGGGGTGGGATGGAGGGGGGAGAAGGTGAGGGAGGGTTGGGGTGGAGGGGGGAGAAGGTGAGGGAGGGGTGGGATGGAGGGGGGAGAAGGTGAGGGAGGGTTGGGGTGGAGGGGGGAGAAGGTGAGGGAGGGTTGGGGTGGAGGGGGGAGAAGGTGAGGAGGGGGGAGAAGGTGAGGGAGGGTTGGGGAGGTGGGGGGAGAAGGTGAGGAGGGGGGAGAAGGTGAGGGAGGGTTGGGGAGGTGGGGGGAGAAGGTGAGGAGGGGGGAGAAGGTGAGGGAGGGTTGGGGAGGTGGGGGGAGAAGGTGAGGGAGGGTTGGGGTGGAGGGGGGAGAAGGTGAGGGAGGGTTGGGGTGGTGGGGGGAGAAGGTGAGGGAGGGTTGGGGTGGAGGGGGGAGAAGGTGAGGGAGGGTTGGGGTGGAGGGGGGAGAAGGTGAGGGAGGGTTCGGTGGAGGGTGTTGAGGGGAGGGAGGATTCTGGTTCGGGGAGGTGAAGGATAGGAGGGCTCTGGTGGTCGGAGAGAAGGGAGGTGGGTTCAGGTGGAGGGTGAAGAAGGGGAGAAAGTCTGGTGGACGGAAGAAGGTGAGGAATGTTCTGATGTGGAGAATGGGAGGGGTGTTCTAGTGGGGAGAAGAATGGGAGAGGTCTCTAGTGGGTGGGGGTCAAAGGGAGGAGGTGTTTTGTTGCAGAAGGGGGGATAAGAGGAGAGAAGATGTTCTGGTGGGTGAAGAAGTGGTGGGATTGAGGTGATGTTTCTGAGGGGGGGGGGTTACAGTGGTGGCGGGGAAATAGGGGAGCGGGGTTCAGGGGTGGGTGAAGGGCAGTAAGGTGCGTGGGGTGGATTATGAGATGGATTGGGAAGATTTTCAAGCGGCGAGAAGTACCTCATCTCGCTGCTGGACCATGTGTAGTTTTCATGTTGGACCTTGTTTGACCATTATTGGAATCGTGCCAGTTACACGCTGAGCCCAAAACTGCATCAACTTTATTTGTATATTTGTATCTAGGTAAGATGAACGACAGATGGCCTTGAAAGCAAGAGACACCATAACTTGGTACCAGAAGAAGGTATGTGCACAACTTGTCACGCCAGTACAAGCAGTAAATGGGCATTGATGGAACTTGCAGCACAGCATCAATCCTTTGGACCCATAAAACGAACCTACTGTTTATGCTCTTCCTGTCTATTTCCTCTTGATCGACCAATATTTTCTTATTTTTCTTTCCCTCTCACGTGCTTAGCAACATTTCTCTTCAATGCACCTGACCTGTATGTTCCAAATGTTCAGTGAGGTCATAATTTCCTCCTGCAAATGTGTTGGATTAATTTGGAACGAGTGGAGATACAAGAAACTGCAGATGCTGGAATCTTGAGCAAGGAACAAAGTGCTGGAGGAACTCAGCAGCTCAGGCAATGGTGGAGGAGGAAATTGTCAGATGTTTTGGATCAGGATCCTTCTTCAGACAGATAGAAGTGGGGGGGGGGGGGGGTAGGAGAGAAAGCTAGAAAAGAGAGATGGGGTGGTACAAAGTCTGGGAAGTGATAGGCCAATAAAGGTGAGGGGGGGTTTAATGATAGACAGGTGCAGCAAGTGACAAAGGTTGGAAGTGAAAAGGAGACAAAAAGTTGTCAGATAAGGAGAAAAGAGGAGGAATTGTAAATCTGGATATGGAAGGTGTAAGAAGGAAGTGCAGAAGCTGGTTTACATTGAAGATAGACACAAAATGCTGGAGTTATTCAGACTGAAGAAGGGTCTTGACCCGAAACGTCACCCATTCCTTCTATCCAGAGATGCTGCCTGTCCTGCTGAGTTACTCCAGCATTTTGTGTCTTTTCTGGATATGGAAGGGTACAGGGGAAAGGAAAAAAGGAGGAAATAAAAGGAAAATGAAGTCTTGAAGATGGGAGATGAATGTATGAAAGAAGGGAAAGGAGTGAGGTGACTTTGGGGTTGGGGTGTGGTGAGAGATGTGGTGCACTGGGGTAGGGGAGGCATGGGAAAGAGGGGGCTGGAGAGGTTACTTGAGATTGGAAAATTCAATGTTAATACCATTGGGTTGTAAGCTACTGAAATGGAATAATGGCTGATGTTCCTATGGTTTGCTTGTGGCTTCACACTGACAATGGAAGAAGCAAGTACAGAAAGATCGGTGTGGGAATCAAAGGGCAGTTACAGTGGTTAGCAACCAAGGAGATCCAGCATGCCTTGGTGAATGGAGCGCAAGTGTTAGGCAAAGCTTCGGCCTAGTCTACACTTGATCTCTCTGGTGTATAGGAGGCCACATAGGAAGCACTAGATTTAATAGACAAGGTTTGAAAAGGTGGATGTCAGTACATAGTCTTTCCCAAGATAGATGTCAGTACATAGTCTTTCCCCTGTGATGGAGACAATGAAATCGATAATGATGAAAGCGATGTCAGTGGTTCATCTTTACAACTACCTTACTCAACTTCACGGACTATTTCTGACACCTTCTTTTCCCTCCTTTGTGAAGTTGTCTCCTATCCCCTAAATCCTTTTCCCTTTTATCTCCCATCTTCCCTCTCCCCACTGACCCCTTCCACCCATATCCCTTCCACTGGTTTTACATTTCACTCCACGTTCTCTTCTTATCTGACACCTTCTAAAAAACAAGATCTCCTGCCTTAACAACTACCGACCAGTGGCCTTGATATCCGCCATCATGAAATGCTTTGAGAAGCTAGTTATGGAACACATTAAATCCAGTCTACCAAGCATCCGTGACCCACTGCAGTTCCATACATGCCCCAGTTTGCATTGACAGCACCGAAGTAGAGATGGTTGAAAGCTTCAAGTTCCAAGGAGTAAATATCACCAGCAATTTGTCCTGGACCACCCATGTTGAAGCAATGGTCAAGAATGCACTCCAACTACCTCTACTTCCTTAGAAGGCTTATTTGAATTTCACTGTACCTTAATTGGTACATGTGACAACAAACTAACCTCGAAACTTTGACCTTGAAGCCTTAAAGTTTGGTATGTTCCCAATAATTCTCACCAACGTCTACAGATGCGCCAGAGAAAATATTTTATCGGATGCATCACAGCATGGCTTGGGAACGGCTTCATCCAAGACCGCAAGAAATTGCAGAGAATTGTGGACGCAGCCCAGACCATCACACAAACCAGGGCTCCTTTTGTTTTCTCTATTTTAGATATAAGACGCCCACTTGTTCACCATTTCCTGATGGTTACAGCTTCTTTGAACCTATTCAGTGCAAGATAAGTGCTGTCAAAAAATGTCTCTGAATTTAATCAAGTGATGGCTATGTAATAAAAACCACAGTGGGTGGTCCTCTGGTTGGCATGATTCAAGAAATTTCACTTTTTTATCCCAATTTTCTCTCACAAACTAACAAATGTACCGATCCGTTCATTGCTACACTGGCTTGCTTACTCGTGCACTAGCTTGCTCACTCTAATCTTTGTATTTGGAGCTTTTCCTGTGAATTATTATTATGTACGGTATTAGATCGACAAGTCTGAAAGTACTGTTGCTGGAACAAAAAGAACTGTGAGACCTTTCACTAAATAACTTGCTGTGTTTCAGATTGGAGCTTACGATCGACAAATCTGGGAAAAGTCGATTGAGCAGAAGGAGATTAAGGTGGGAATAACAGTCTGATAAAATGGTCCTGCTCTCAGAGCCTTGATGAAACATAAATATTGGAATAGATGACTATTCCTGGTTGTGAGAAACGGTTTGGGTTCTTTGTAAAACCTTTCAATAGAATGTTACAAGATGCCAAGGTCAGCATTTATGATGCATGCATTGGGTAGTGTGAGCGACTTCCCAATGATAACTGCAGTGTTGTCAACACCAAGACAAGGAATGGCAATTCTAAGAATCAGCCGCTGCTATAGTCAACCCTGACTGGTAGATTCTGGCTGCAGGGACCTTTTCCAGGAATTTTAAATGAATGCTTGAAGTCAAATCATTAATTGGATTTCCATTGACCAGAATTTGCCTGCAATGGTCAGTGTTTGCACTCATTGTGACCTCTTTGGCAAGTACAAACCTGCGTTTTGCAGATCCTCACATAGATGATAGCCTCGGCAAGGCCAGCAGCATAATCAAAGACGAGTCGCACCCTGGCCACTCCCTCTTCTCCCCTCTCCCGTCAGGCAAAAGGTATAGAAGTGTAAAAAAGCACACCTCCAGTTTCTTCCCAGCTGTTATCAGGCAACTGAATCATCCTACCACAACCAGAGAGCAGTCCTGAACTATTATTTACCTCTTTGGTGACCCTTGGACTATCCTTGGTCGGACTTTACTGGCTTTGCTCTGCACTAAACGTTATTCCCTTATGCAGGAGGAGGCCATTTGGCCCTTCGAGCCAGCACCGTAATCATCCATAATCAGTAACCTGTGCCTGCCTTCTCCCCATATCCCTTGATTCCACTAGCCCCTAGAGCTCTATCTAACTCTCTTTTAAATCCATCCAGTGAATTGGCCTCCACTGCCTCTGTGGCAGAGAATTCCACAAATTCACAACTCACTGAGTGAAAACATTTCTTCTCACCTCAGTTTTAAATGGCCTCCCCTTTATTCTTAGACTGTGGCCCCTGGTCAGCACTCATCACTACAACTGGATCCTCGACCTCCTGACCAACAGACCCCAATCATTGAGGATTGGGGACAAATTAGGCCAGCAGCCGAGGCCAAGGACGAGTCGCACCCTGGCCACTACCTCTTCTCCCCTCTCCCATCAGGCAAAAGGTACAGAAGTGTGAAAACACACACCTCCAGATTCAGGGACAGTTTCTTCCCAGCTGTTATCAGGCAACTGAATCATCCTACCACAACCGGAGAACAGTACTGAACTACTATCTACCTTTTTGGTGACATTCAGACGATCCTTGATCGGACTTTGCTGACTTTACCTTGCACTGAACGTTATTCCCTTAGCGTGTTTCTATACACTGTAAATGGCTCGATTGTAATCATGTATTGTCTTTCTGCTGACTGGTTAGCACGCAAAAAAAGGCTTTTCACTGTACCTCGGTACACGTGACAATAAACTGAACTGATGGACTGGAGGGGGCCTATTCTTTCACTAGTTACCCTTGTTTTATATATATTACCCTTAATATACACAAAATCGCTTTGGATTCTCCTTAATCGTATCCACCAAAGCTATCTCATGCTCCCCTTTTGCCGTCTTGATTTCCTCCTGAAGTATGCTCCTCATTTCCTTTATAATCCTCCGGGGATAAACGGCGTCCCAACTGCCTGTACCTTGGCTGTACAATTTTGCTCGAAATTCTGCAGAAAATACTACAAAAGGTGATCTCCAGCCTAAATCCCACAGAGCAAAAGACTGCAGATGTTGTAAATCTGCAATGAAAGCAGTGACGTTTGGGCATACTCAGCAGGCCAGGCAGCATCTGTGGTGAGATAATCAGTTAACATTGCAGGGGTCAATGGCTTTTCACCTCAGTTGATTTAATTGAAGTGCAGATTTATTTGAATTGCAGTTAGCAAACTCAGTCAACATTTAACCGTGTTTCTTTTGTATACCTGATATTTTAATGTAATTGCCATTTATATAGAAATATGTAAAACATTTCTAAATTATTTACTTATTGTATTTCTCCAATGTGTAGGGTCTGGCAGCACACGGAAATTCACAACCTGGAAGCGTGTTGAATTTCAATGGGAATCCTGATTGTATGAGCATTTGAATTTTGTATGTTTCCAAACATAGCTATTCGAACTACAGATTTAAATACAAATTGTTACTTAAAAGTAGCAAATAATTCTGAATGAGATTTGGCACACTTCCTCCAATGATCACAATAAAATCAATGGTGACTTTCTTTGGTGAATGGGAACTATAAAAGTCAATCGTGCGGAGTGACATGTACTAGTGAACACTCCAAACAAAATTAATTGCCTTGTTTCTCGATTGGTTTAGTCAGAGCAGCTGGGAATCTCTAAGTTGACACACCAGGGGCTCGGTGAGAATATAACAAACAAGTCACAGCTTCCTGGCAGCTTGATCAGTATAGCAGGCACCGATGAGATTTTGAAATTCACCAGAATTGTTTGCTTCATTGCAGGGTCTGCGAAGTAAACCAAAAAAGACTGGCCGAATAAAGTCTGACCTGATTGATGTTGACCTTGTAAGAGGTGAGATTACCAAGGAGTTTGTCCCCAGTTATTTTCTTTAGCCTCCCTCTGTCTGATAAACTAGAGGAACATACTCAAATACCAGCAGGCAGTCGGGAAATTTAAATTCAGTTCACATGTTATAGGAGTAGAATTAGGTCATTCGGCCCATCGAGACTACTCTGCCGTTCAATCAGCGGATCCTCCTAATCCCATTTTCCTGCCTTCTCCCCATAATCTTTGACACCCGTTCTAATCAAGAATTTGTCAATCTCTGCCTTACAAATATCCACTGACTTGGCCTCCACAGTTAATTAAATGAAAAGCCTGTGTCAGTACTGTGAAACGATCAGATAGTCAAAAATGCAATAGGCCCAGTGGAGTTGTAGAGCTATATAGCATGGAAACAGGCCCATCGGCCTACATTGACTGCCGAACAAGTTGACACACTGGGCATGCCTGTATTTGGCCCAAATCCCTCTAACTACTTTCTATTCATAAATGTGTCCAAATGTCTCTTAAAAGTCATAATTTTACTTGCTTCCATGACTTTCTCTGGCAGCTCATTCCAGATACGAACTACCCTTCGAGTGAAAAGATTGTCCCTGAGGAACCTCTTGAATCTTTCCCTGTCGCCATAAGCACATGCCCTCTCGTTTTAGAATGTTCTACCCTGGGAAAACTGTGAGCATTCACTTTATCCATGTCACTCAGGCTCTTGTCCCTCTCAACAAGATCAGCCCTCGGCCTCCTAAGCTCCAAGGAGAAAGGTTCCAGCATATCCCACCTCTCCCTATAACTCAAGCTCGTAAGCCCAGGTAACATGCTGGTGAATCTCTTCTGCATCCTTAGAGATACAGTGTGGAAACAGGCTCTTCTGCCCACCGTGTCGATCAGCAATCACCCTGCACACTGGCACTATTCTACATACAATAGATACAATTTACAGAAGCCAATTAAGCTACAAACCTGTATGTCTTCGGCGTGTGGGAGGAAACCGAAGATCTTGGAGAAAACCCACGCAGGTCACGGGGAGAATGTACAAGCTCTGTACAGACAAGCACCTGTAGTCAGGATTAAACCCGGGTGGCTGGTGCTCTACGGTAGTCACTCTACTGCCACGCCGTTCAAATCTATTACTGATTCAGCACAATAACTGGAACTGAAACTAGAAGTGGAACTGGATAGTGGTTCAGTTACCCATAAATTATCCGTAAACGAGCTGCAAAGCATACACTTACAGTGGCAGCAACTCTACTGCTGTGCCACTATAACGCCCTGATTCCTGCACTTGTCTGTTCCAAAACAATCTCCTGGGTTCCACTGTATAACTCCTTCCCTGGATTGACATCAACGTGGAACACCTCATACTTGTCAGAGTTAAATACTTTTTGCCATTCCTTCCCATCTTTGGGACAGCACGGTGGCACAGCTGACTATTGGGAAGCCAATAATCCAGTACAATCAAAGTGATCATTCCCTTCCTGTTTCTAAGTTCTACTTAGAACTTAGTAGAAGGGGGAAGAACAATGGGGACCGCTGTCGGGGGGGGGGGAAGAACCAAGGGGGACCTAGCGCGGGGGTATTTTGTACTTTGTAATGTTGTAAGTGCCCTTTATAGGTGACTATTTACATACCTTGGGTATGCAAGCAAAGAATTTCACTGTGACTTGTCACATGTGATTCAATTCAATTCAAAATTGTCTCACTGAACAATCCCCCTGATGACCAACTCTGAGCGCTGTCTTCTCTAATTGAACAACACTCCCCCCACCCGATCTCCTCTCTTACCTGCCTGTACCATCTATACTCGGCACATTTAGCTGCCAGTCCTGCCCTTCTATCAGCCATGTTTTGGCTGTAATATCCCAGTTCCCCAAGCTAATCCATGCCCAGTAATGTCCTTTAACAAAGGAATTATAACTTCCCTGTTTCCCGGATCAATAATTTAATTCTTAATTCTTAACTCTTAGCTGTCCTCTAAAACAATCCAGTAAACTACACAGTTGTGTCAAACAGCTGTGAATAATATTGTTTAATACTAATTTCAAAGCTTTGTTTAAGCAAAGCAATGTGTAGGAAGGAACTGCAGATGCTGGTTTAAACTGTAGACACAAGCTGGAGAACTCAGCGGGTCAGGCAGCATCTCTGGAGAGAAGGAATGGGTCTGAAGAAGGGTCTCGACCCGAAACATGGTCTGAAGAAGTGATTGCCATCGGCCTTTATCTGTGGAATCATGGGATATCGGCAGGCACAGGGTACTGAAGCCCCTACACAGGCACAGGTAGATGATCAGCCATGATCACAATGAATGGCGGCGTTGGCTCGAGTTCAAATGGCCTCCTCCTGCACCTATTTTCTATGTTTCTAAGAAGGGTCTCGACCCAAAAGGCCACCCATTCCTTCTCTCCAGAGATGCTGCCTGTCCCACTGAGTTACTCCAGCATTTTGCGTCTATCTTTGTTTAAGCAAGCAAAGCCTGGCATGTTCAATTCTTTCTGATGTTATAAATGTTCATGCCTGGCTGGTGTCAGCTTTTAGTATGTTTTTATTGTTCCCTCTCTGCTCCAATGTTAACTAATTGTGTTCATTGTCCAGGATCAACCTTTGTCAAAACTAAACCTGAAAGTCCATGGACGGCTTTGACACGGAAGGGGATAGTACGGGTGTTGTTCTTTCCGTTTTTCTGCCAGTGGTGGATCCAGGTAACCTCACTGGGCATCTTCGCATGGCTTCTGCTACTCTACTTCTTGGAAGGTAGGTTCTGTGAACATAGGACCGCGTACTTGTCGGTTGTAATTGTATTTGCAGCTTTGTGTAAGACGACACGGCCTTCATCGTCAATGTTTTTCTATTTTAAGTGATTGCCATCGGCCTTTACCTGCAAACTCCAGTGTTGTACGTCAGTGAAATCATCAGTCCCATGGTCCTGATGCTACTACTGGGGACAGTCCACTGCCAGATAGTCTCAACCCAGAGGCAAACGCCCTCCCCTACAAATGGAGGGAAGCGCAGGAGGTGAGTCTTTTGGTGAAGATGAATACACACGACTGTCCTGTAATTCACACATTTAATACAATTTAGCTCTTGAATATATATATATATATATATATATATATATATATTCAGTCAAGATATACACAAAATGATGGAGTAACTCAGTTGGACAGGCAGCATCTCTGGAGAGAAGGAATGGGTGACGTTTCGGGTCGAGGCCCTTCTTCAGGCTTCAGACCATCAGTCTGAAGAAGGGTCTTGACCCAAAACGTGACCCAAAACGTCACCCATTCCTTCTCTTCAGAGATGCTGCCTGTCCTGCAGAGTTACTCCAGCATTTTGTGTCTATCTTTGGTTTAAATCAGCATTTGCAGTTCCTTCCTCTACATTTACTCGTGGCTTATCCTTTAGTCAAGTCAAGTCAAGTTTATTTGTCACATGCGCATACACGATGTGCAGTGAAATGAAAGTGGCAATGCCTGCGGATTGTGCAAAAAAAAGAATTACAGTTACAGCATATAAATTAAAGTTAATACAGAGAAGACAAAAATTAGTCCCTGGAGTTATAAAAGTTAACAGATTTGTTTACATTTCTAATCACAGACACTTCCCACCTTACATAAGAGTTACTTTTCACAAACCCTTAATTAAGACAGATTTTATGCAAGTCGGAATCACCTTAAGACCAGATAGAAACGAAGAACTGCAGATGCGTGTTAATACACAAAATGACTGAATCAGTCTGGCAAAGGGTCCTGACCTGAATTGTCACCTATCTATGTTTTCCATAGATGCTGCCTGGCCCACTGTTATTTCAGCACTTTGTGTCATTTAAAACAAGGTGCTGATATTGCTGGTCTGCACTAGCGAGCCCTTCTTCACCAGCGACCGGCCCGGTTAACGCAGCTGTTGTTGCGGCTCGCGCTGTAGCCCCAGGCCAACTGCGTTTTCGTCAGGCCGCAGCTACTGACAGGACGCGCTCAGTCACCATGGGGCTCCCCCCCCCTCACACCACCTGCCACTTCTTCCTGTCGACCGTCGCTTTGCCCCCTTCCCCCCCCCCCCCACTGCCCCCTCCTCCTCCCCCCCCCATTGCTTTGTCCACTCCACTGCCTCCTCCTCCCCCCGGGAGTCCACTGTATCCAAGGGGGAAGATGGTGGCGACTCTGGGGGAGGGGGAGAAGGAGGCAGCTGGTGAACCATGTGAAAGCTGTAAGCGGCTTGGCCAGGCGTTGCCCTCACCGCCTCCCTCATTCTTATTCACCTTCCCAGTGTTACACCGAGCCTGGGCGACACTTGTATATCAATGAAGTGGACAGGAAACCCTCACCATCCTCCCGTTACAATTACACAGGTCATTCTTCAAACAGGACTGCCTAGTGTGACTTGTTTACATAAGTGCAAGTTTACATAAGTCGCCTGTTACATCGGTCGGGGAGTGCCTGTATAATTGATTACAAACACTACACTGCAGCACCCGTGTAGATGGGTGAATGGAATTACAGCGTAGCAAGTTAACAGAGGCAGTTTCCAGTATAAAAGCCAGCACAAGAAGCTTTGTGGAAATACAAGTGGAATGGATTGCTTCAGAATCGATAGAATTATGATGTGGTCAGTGATTCACAATGTCTAACTTGGACTGTTGCAAAAACATTCAGAGATGTCGATTTTACAAAGAGGCATACATGGTAAAAGCAAGGAAGTAGAAGTAAAACCATTATAAATCGTTTTTTATATGTGAACTCTTAAGCTTTAGGATGTCAAAGCTTTAAAGAGGGAACACTGGAGATTATTGGAATTTTACCAGTTTGAGAAACTAATTATGTAGACCTGAAGAAGCTGGAATTTTATCCTTGAAACAGAATAAGTTAAGGAATATTTAATTAAGGTGCTCAAATCTATGAGGGACGTGGGTAGAAAAATGTGAGAAACTTACACTGGCAGAAGGTTAGAAACGAGAGAACTCAGAAGTAAGAAGAAGAAGGGTCTCGACCTGAAACGTCAGCCATTCCTTCTCTCCAGAGATGCTGCCTGTCCCGCTGAGTTACTCCAGCATTTTGTGTCCATCTTCAGAAGTCAGATAACCGGCAAAAGAACAAGAGGGATTTTTAAAGGGTAAAGTTTTTAAATGGTATCTACTGCATAGAAAATTGGTGGAATTTTGCAGTGGAGACTAGAAAGGGAATTGTGTTTTTTTCTCTCCTGGACTATGGGGGATAGGTAGGATGTGGGGCTAATTGGATAACTTGCAGGGGTCTATTGGACATGGAGAGCCCAATAACCTAATTTCCCTTGTCTAATACATTCAATGAATTTCATGATATTAACTTTCCCTAGGACTGGGCCCAATTCTGATACGTTCTTATCAAGACAACATCCAGATTGAGCAGTGTCTTTATAACCCTCTACCAATCTTTCCAGTGAAACATTTCCGCATCCAGTTTGCATTCATTTTTGAGACCTGGTGATTCTATGTGGCGGATTAAAAACGATGAGACTATTTCTGGATCGATCATGAACATCCCAGAGATGAAAATCTAGCAGTGAAAATCTTTTTCCACGAACCTCCCTTGTGAACCTGGGAACTGAATGCTGATGTTAATTCCGGAGGGTGTATGCATGGAATGAAGTGCCTTTTCCTTTATCCTCAGAACGACACAAACAAGACACCTATCGAAGAAGGTTGAACGCAGCTCCACGGCCCCCACCCCCAATGGGAAAGTAAGTCCTTCCCCTCAATTGCAGTGGTCTGGTGCGTCTCATTCATAATTTATGACCAACAGAAGCAGGGGGGTATCATTCAATTGCTGGAGTCCATGATTGCTGACTTGTACTTCAACTCAGTTTGTACACATTTACTTCAGATATGCTGCTTGCAGATTGATAAATCTGTGGATTAATTCTCAATTTATCTATTGTTTATATGACGATTTGCAAGTCACCCGTAGATCAATAGTGATGGATGATTTAATTGGAGCTAGAGCCTCCTTTGTTAAGAATAGGTGAGGAAGCAAAGATTTAATAGGAACCTGAGGGGCTACTTTTTGACACAAAGGGTGGTGGGTGTATGGAGCGAGCTGCTTGAGGAGGTGATTAAGGCAGGTACTATCACAACATTTAAAAAACATTTGGGCATGTTGGGATACGATAGGTTTGGAGGGATGTGGGCCAAACGCAGGCAGGTGGGACTAGTGTAGATGGGGCATGTTGGTTGGTGTGGGCAAGTTGAGCTGAAGGGCCAGTTTCTCAGCTGGGTGCCTTCATGCCTCTATGACTGTAATAAGGATTAGAAAATGAATTTCAGTTTCTGGTAGTCACTTAGTTCTTGTCGACCTGTTTTGTATTCTGTAAAGTCTGGGCAGCGATATAGCAGGCTTTAAACCTTCATGTTCCCAGGATACACAGCAACGAGCTGCCAATCGAGGTTCAGAGGAGAATTCCAGTGAAGAAACAGAGGGTCAAACCCGGCACTTGCTAACACAGCAAAGGGTGAAGGGGACTCTGAGCATGTTACGACTGCGGAGAAGTGCACACTCCAAAACAACTGGAGTTGCAGAGGTAGTGTCTCTCTCTCCCCCTCTCTCTCTCTCTCTCTCTCTCTCTCTCTCTCTCTCTCTCTCTCATTTTCACTCGTGACATTAGCAAATTTGCAGATGATACAAAGCTGGGTGGCAGTGTGAATTGTGAGGAAGATGCTATGAGGTTGCAGGGTGACTTGGACAGGTTGTGTGAGTGGGCGGATGCATGGCAGATGCAGTTTAATGTAGATAAGTGTGAGGTTATTCACTTTGGAAGTAAGAATAGAAAGGCAGATTATTATCTGAATGGTGTCAAGTCAGGAAGAGGGGATGCTCAACGAGATCTGGGTGTCCTAGTGCATCAGTCACTGAAAGGAAGCATGCAGGTACAGCAGGCAGTGAAGAAAGCCAATGGAATGTTGGCCTGCATAACAAGAGGAGTTGAGTATAGGAGCAAAGAGGTCCTTCTGCAGTTGTACAGGGCCCTAGTGAGACCGCACCTGGAGTACTGTGTGCAGTTTTGGTCTCCAAATTTGAGGAAGGATATTCTTGCTATTGAGGGCGTGCGGCGTAGGTTTACTAGGTTAATTCCCGGAATGGTGGGACTGTCATATGTTGAAAGACTGGAGCGACTAGGCTTGTATACACTGGAATTTAGAAGGATGAGAGGGGATCTTATCGAAACATATACGATTATTAAGGGGTTGGACACGTTAGAGGCAGGAAACATGTTCCCAATGTTGGGGAGTCCAGAACCAGGGGCCACAGTTGAAGAATAAGGGGTAGGCCATTTAGAACGGAGACGAGGAAAAACCTTTTAGTCAGAGAGTTGTAAATCTGTGGAATTCTCTGCCTCGGAAGACAGTGGAGGCCAGTTCTCTGAATGCATTCAAGATAGAGCTAGATAGAGCTCTTAAGGATAGCGGAGTCAGGGGGTATGGGGAGAAGGCAGGAACGGGGCACTGATTGAAAATGATCAGCCATGATCACATTGAATGGTGGTGCTGGCTCGAAGGGCCGAATGGTCTACTCCCGCACCTATTATCTATTTTTATTGACATTAAAACCACATCTCCACAAACATTTCTGTTCTATTCACACCACCCCCGCCCAACTTAATGCCAAACTGCAAGTGGAGTTGGCCACATATTTGGTGCAGCTCACACCAAGCCCTGCCTTTGTTACTGCAATCTCTTTCCCTTCTACTTGCAGGGTAGAGAGAAAATTCCAAGGTGGGATATTCCTAAACGAGACTCTGATAGCTTCCAGGACTCCGAGTTTGAATCTCCAGCCCCAAATCAGGTATGAACTTCAATGCTGAGTGTATCAGAGTATCTGCCATAAGATCAAGATTAGTCTCCCTGACATAGTAGATGTTTGTCTTTCTCAGTCTGCCCATTTAAAGAGGTAGGGAGGGAGCAAGGGATAAAATCATCCCAGGATAGACACAAAAAGCTGGAGTAACACAGCAGGTCAGACAGCATCTCTGGAGAGATGGAATAGGTGACGTTTTGGGTCGAAACCCTCTCGAGCTAAAACATCACCGATTCCTTTTAAGGAAGACTTCTCTTCCAAGATGCTGCCTGATCCACTGAGTTACTCCAGCATTTTGTGTCTACCTTCTATCATAAACATGTTGGTTACTAGTCATCCATTTAAGAATCCGGGAAGAACTTCTTAACCCAGGATGGTCAAAATTTGGAACTCTGAGGCAAATGGCTTTGTTTCATTTAAGGCAAAGCCAGGTAGCTTAATATGAGAGCATGTTGATGGGATAGAATAATCCTCTCCTGTGAAGTTGGAATATCACAGTAGACCTACTAGGTAAAGCAGGCTGTATCAGTTTGATCAATTCTAAATAATTTTAAGATTTCAGACTGTAGTCCGAGACCTTCCTGGAGACCCCTTCGCTAGATAGCTGATCCCTGACTCTTTTGGCAGCTTCAGAGTCAGCACCATTTTCATAAACCGAGTCTGCCTTGACCCATCCCAATACTTTCCAGCATTAGCCACCTGCTCTTCACATTACATGCTACACTGGCCGGTTCTCTTTGGGCTTTTAGTTATCATTCAATCAACACTACAAAAGGCATATGTAATAAATCAGAAGTTATTATTAATCAGAAGTTTTTGATACAAATTGCCTCTTACTCAAATAAGAAGTGTAAGTATTGTAGCTCGTTTAGGATTAAATAATGGGTAACTGAACCACTATCCAGTTCCTAGTTTCAGTTCTAGTTATTGCGCTGAATCAGTAATAAGTTTGAACAGTAAACAGCGCGGTGGCACAGCGGTAGAGCGACTACCGACAGCACCAGAGACCCGGGTTAGACCCTGACTATGGGTGCTTGTCTGTACGGAGTTTGTACGCTCTACCCTTGACCTGTGTGGGTTATCTCCAAGATCCCACACGCGAAATATGTACAGGTGTGTATGTTAATTGGCTTGTTATAATTGTATAAATAAAATTGTCCCTTGCGTGTGCAGGGCAGTGTTAGTGTGCGGGGATCGCTGGCCGCTGCGGACTCGGTGGGCTGAAGGGCCTGTCTGCGCTCTGTATCTGTCAACTAAAACTAAGAGGACTCGCAGATACAGAGGTGAAATGATTGGGTGTCTTATTTTTCTCCCTGTATTTATTCGCAGGATCATTCGTACATGAGCTTCAGCTCCCTAAGCTGCAGTAATTCCCGGCAGGACTCTGAGAGCAGTCGGCAGGGCTCGGAGACTGAGGATATGTTATGGGATGATCTTCTCAATGGTCCTCGATGCCATTCCTCGTACAGCAGTGAGAGTGATTGTGAGAACATGCAGCGAGTGCCACTGCAGAAGAAAGAGTCCAAAGATGACCAGGTGGGTGTTCTGATCTGTGCATCGATTTGTAGCACGTTTAATAACAACAATGGTTTGCATTTATTAAATAAAATCACAAGCCGCTGGAAATACCAAGAAGTCAGCATCTCTGGAAAGTGAATCAATTAATATGTTGGGTTGTGAATCCTTCAACAGAACTAGGAACGCGAGTCTGAAGAAGTGTCTCGATCTGAAACGTCACCCATTCCTTCTCTCCAGAGGTGCTGCCAGTCCTGCTGAGTTACTCCAGCATTTTGTGTCTTTCCTCAGTGTATAACTAGCATCTGCAGTTCCTTCCTACACAACAGAACGCTAGAAATGCCCAACAGATCGGGATGCCTCCGTGGAGAGAGAATAAACTGAGGACAGCTGAGGAGAAACTATCATTAGAGATGACAGAACAGGGGTTAGATCAGAGGTGTGGGAAATAGATGAGATGTATTCAAGCATTCATGATGTAAGCTAATGAAAAAGGAAGACAAGTCAGGCATCTGTATGGAAATGCTCTTAATATTAGCAGATACAATGGAGATATAGGAACAGTGAAAATCAAATGGAGTCATTGCAAGAAGCAAGGTGGGAGGACGAACATATGTGTGAGTCTAGACCTTGTAATGCAGTGATTTGCTTGTACTTCATTCTCGTGTGCTACATTCACTTTTCACTGTAGTCTCTATATTGGAGAAACTAAATACAATTGGATCACTGTTTTCGAGGATTATTCCATCTACAGCAGTGACCTTGAGCTTCCAGTTGCCTGTCAGTCCGTCAGTAACTTTCCATTTCATTCCCATTCTGATCTATCTGAATAGATCCTGCACTCTTCCAATAAGGTCCAAGTAGGCCTGTGGAGCAGCACCTTACCTTCCATCTGAGCATGTTATGGCCTTTTGGACTCCACCTTGCATTAAACCATTTCAGGTGACTTTTTGCTTGCATCAGAACTGACTAGTTCTGAAGTAAATCCAACCACCTGTAATAGTAACAGCTTTTCTCTCTACAGACAGTGCCGTGGCCAGAGCTTTAACGTGTCCCTTTGTTTGTTTGGGCTCTCTCAACACTTAATCAGACACATCCGTAAGTGTTGGGATTACCTTGCAACCCTGCCCTTTTCTAGCCCCACGTTCTTTGCAATTTGAGACCAGCCTGTTTTCTTACTTTCCCAACTCTGATGAAGGCAGTTATGTCTCCTCCTTCCACAGATGCTGACTGATCAGTATTTTCTGTTGTTATTTCAGATGTCCAGCATCTCCAGTTTATTTATTTTCGATTATGGCTTGCCTTTAATGCAGTGCCTTTAACACAGTAAAACATTCCCCAGTGCTTCAGGAGAGCGAACAGAGCAAAGTAAACATGGGCAGTGGCTCCCTTTGCATTGTGCAACTCGACAGTCTCAACACCAATCTATACTTGGCAACCAAACTCTTCACAAAACATTACTGTATGGGAAAGGGGTTGAGAGAGCTTGATTTGGAACACATAGTGACCACTGCTTTGCTCAATGTGCTCAGCAAATGCACCTACCCTGCGAAGTGTTTGCTGCAAAATACCAGCAGAGAATTCTCCTGAATGTCCGTCCATTCCAAATGCTAGTTACCATCTGGTGTGTGTGTGTGTCAATGACTGATCAGACAGCATTTTAAACTAACTCTACCTTCACAGAATTGTGTCCTCCCATCTCCACTGAGGACGTGGATAGTCTACAAAAAAAGGACCTCTGCTTTTATTATCTGTTGTTCTGATTTGTATTATTTTCCACTTTGACGGAAGTTTAATAAAATCCTCACTGATGTTCAATCCCCTAGATATCCTTGTCCACTCTCCCCCTCTCCCTCTCCCGTCCCCTCCCTTTCCCACCCCCTCTCCCTCTCCCTCTCCCGCCCCCTCCCTTTCCCACCCCCTCTCCCTCTCCCCCTCTCGCTCTCCCACTCACTCTCTCTCGCACTGTCTCACACTCTCATTCTCTCTCATCTCCAAAATGACAAACCTCCAATGTCTTTGCTATCCTCATTTAAAAGCCGATGGTGCTCTTTCAGTCACTGGTGGCTCTGTAATGTGAACGTTATTTAATTTGTCATTCCAGAACCACTTGAACTGGTTGTACAGCAGCAGCCAGAGTTCGGAGAGAGTCAGCGCCATTATCTGGGAGGGAAATGAATGCAAGAAGTTTGATATGGCCGTCCTGGAGATCAGTGGGATGATCATGAAACGGGTGAGTTTCTGGACTAATCTCGTGTTAAATGGTGAAAGTGCCTTGAAACCTAATTTCTGTCTGGGACTGACAGGAGACAGTGAATGACAGGTGGTTATGTATGGGTATGGGCATGTCTGGGCAAGGTGCCTCTGGATTTAGAAGAGATGCAATCCAGGATTGCTGTTGTGTTACTCAGATGGATGTGAGGCCGGGGCGTGGTGCAGTGGTGTACAGTGTGGCAACAGGTCCTAATTTGCCCAAACTGACTGACAAACTGCCTGCGTTTGGCCCATATCCTTCTAAACCTATCCTATCCATGTATCTGTCCCCATTTTTATTTTTAATTGCCCATTGTTTAAATGCCCATTCTTTCCAAGTGCTCGTTAAAGAAATGTGAACGCCTAGATTAATTACCGGTTCAATAGACAATAGGTGCAGGAGGAGGCCATTCGGCCCTTCGAGCCAGCACCGCCATTCAATGTGATCATGACCGATCATTCTCAATACTTCAATACTCAGTTGAATACTTCAAAGCTGTCTAAACTACAGACATAGCTTTTGGATTTTTAAAGGAGAATGAGATCTATAGATTTCTGCAAATACTGTTCTTCCTCTCTTGTCTCCCTCTACCCTCCACCTCACCTATTTTCTATTTATATTTTACACCAACAGGCAAATACGTTTGAGCAGCAGAATGGTTACCGGGTCCTGGGGTACGTGGTGACTTCTGTCCTCACCCTGCTGCCCTTTGCATTTCGCCTTTTCCAACAAAAAACCCTGGACCAGCTAGCGTCGTCTTCTATTTCTGAGCTCCTGACAATCAGCTGCGGTGGAGACCCTGAGGGGCCTCTCATCGCTTTGGTGCTGATTAACATTTTGGAGCGTTTCTGTTTGATGTGGATGTTTTTCTTCATTCTTTGTGTGGCAGAGAGAACATATAAACAGGTGAGTGACAATGGAGTCTCAGTCAACCACTGGCCTAATGATATCAGATTGCAGCATTTAACCCAACCCTTCCTCAGCTCAAGCATTGAAATCCTCACCTAACCTGTTGTCTCCAAACTTTGACTGTTGAGACTAATCCTGTATTTTCCTGGCTGCGGTCCTATTTTCCACCATCTGAAAACTGCTGACCTTGCTTCAGTTATCAAGTACCAATCTCCCCTAGGTTCACTGCCCTCTGGTGTTTCCCATTCACACAATGCCTCCGTTTAGTATTTTCATCCTCATTTCTAATCCTTTTATCTTTGTAATCTCAGCTCTTCATTTTGAGCAAATTGGCGGCCCATCATTTTAATTGCTCCAGCATTGGTGTCTGTTAATATTGGAACGGCCAAATGAAGCCTCTGCAATCATTTAAATCGTTTAATCAAAACCTCTCTCTCATCGCTGTAGTTCCTGCTCACTGAGACGTGGTGTTAAGTCTTGTTTGAGATTCCTGATCGGGTCTGCTTTTGGAAGTTTTGCTGCATTCTTAAATTGGAACACATAACACGAGCATATTCTTATTTTGGCACTTAAAACTATTTCTCAATGATAATAGGACGATGGTAATACACATAAACGTCACACTGAATGTGATCCCATGTGGTTTAAACACAATTTAAGCCTCCTTAAAATTTGCAGTTCTGGCAATTCTCCTCTCATTACTTCTTTCCATCTCTCTCATCCCTCCTCTATTTTTTTGTGGCTGCTTTTTCTGAAAAACAATGAGAGACATCGAGTCATACAGCAGGGAAACAGGCCCTTCGGCCCAGCTTGCCTACACCGCCCAACATGCCCCATCTACAATAGTCCCACCTGCCCGCGCTTGGCCCATAACCTCTAAACCTATCCAGTTCATGTACCTTTCCAAATGTCTCTCTTAAATGTTATGATAGTACTTCAGTTAAAATTCTTGCAAATTTCTTCTTCAGTGTTTTAAACTGAATCAGGTCATCCAGCCATACTAATTCCTGCCAGTATGTGTACTTGCCCTGCACTTTTTACTGCAAATATTGAGCTCAGGCTTTCTGTAGTTTCCGTTCTATTTTGTTTCCTGTACTCTGTTTTCCTTTTGAAAGTGCCTGCACTCTGTGAAGAAATGTTTCTCCATATTTGTTGGTAACTTTTGTAATTGAAACCCCATATTACGAATCTAATTATTTAAAAAAAGTTATTCTCTAATCTGTATGTTACATCATGCAGAATAAGGTTGTGATGAATCTATTTCAGAAAATGGTTGCTCAGTGGGACACTACCAAAGATACCAGAGGAGTGAGATCGACCACTCGACCCTAAAAACCGTAGTATGTCATGGCGCCATTTTAGTAGGCAGAAACTTGCAGAAACATTTAAACAGAAAAATAACAAAAATCTGTGAATTGATAGATGAGATATATTTTGCATTTTAATGGTATCATCACACATACTGTTCCCCCAAAACACTGATTACACTGCAAGAGGCATAGCGAACGGCGGGTTTTGCCTACTAAAATGGCGGACGTTACGCTCCTTTACGTACTACACTTCAGTATAGGCGATTTCAACAGAGTGGTCCATCTTGTTCCTTTAGTATCTTTGTAACACTACCAATCTAGAATGGGTATAAGGTTATCAAGGAACTGAATCTGCTTTATAATCCTGTACTTCATTGGAAAGCAATTCATTATTGAATTTACATTCTCTTGCGATGATGATGCGTGTTCCCTACAAGATGGGTAAAGCTCACATCTTCCTCTTTATTTCTGCACAGCGCTTGCTGTTTGCCAAGCTCTTCAGCCACCTGACATCGGCTAGGAAGGCTCGCAAGTCTGAGATCCCCCATTTTAGGCTGAAGAAAGTGCAGAATATTAAGATGTGGTTGTCACTTCGCTCATACCTAAAGGTAGGTAATTTAAAAGAGAGTTAGATAGAACTCTAGGGGCTAGCAGAATCAAGGGATATGGGGAGAAGGCAGGCACGGATTACTGATTGTGGATGACCAGCCAGGATCACAATGAATGGCGGTGCTGGCTCGAAGGGCCAAATGGCCTCCTCCACCTATTTTCTATGTTTCTATGTAGGTGCAATGATCACGAAATAATGAAGCACATGAAATGTATTTAATGACAAAATGCTGGAGTAACTGGAGTAATGCTGAGCTACTCCAGCATTTTGTGTCTATCTTCAGTTTAAACCAGCATCTACATCAGTCTGAAGAAGGGTCTCGACCCGAAATGTCACCCATTCCTTCTCTCCAGAGATGCTGCCTGTCCCGCTGAGTTACTCCAGCTTTTTGTGTCTATCTTCGGTTTATACTTCAGCATCTGCAGTTCCTTCCTACAAAAGAGTAGGAACCAGTATTTATCCG
This sequence comes from Rhinoraja longicauda, assembly GCF_053455715.1. Taxonomy (NCBI): domain Eukaryota; kingdom Metazoa; phylum Chordata; class Chondrichthyes; order Rajiformes; family Arhynchobatidae; genus Rhinoraja; species Rhinoraja longicauda. The sequence continues at coordinate 3,511,717 of NC_135976.1, forward strand.
GGATACTATGAATTAGTGTGGAACACTATTTAAGCAGGCTTCCTCCAGCAAGATCGTTGAAATTGACCAAAGATGGTAGCGAGTTTGAGACGCACAAGCAGTTTTCTACTCAACATTTCAGCATCAGCAAACTGCCGGTAGAACTCAGCAGGCCAGGCTGCCTCTGTGGAGGGAAATGGGCAGGTGATGTTTTGGGTCCGGTCCCTTCTTGGGTTCCTCCAGCAGTATGGTATTCGCTCAGGAATTTGGAGAAATTGTGCCCTTATTGTTCAGTCCACTCGCCCACGAGCTTCTGAGGGATCATGCTGGCAAAGTGAAAACAAAACAGAACTACAAACTGAAAAACTAACACTCAGACGTGAACCACGAGTGCGATGTTTGAAAATGGCCCGATTTAGAGCGCAGTTCAGAGAATTATCAGGGATTTATCACAGATTAAAATCTATATTATCTATTGCCTTCCAAATTGTGATAAAATATTCAGCTGCATAATGGTGTACCTTTGTCTTTCTTTTATTGATTCTTTGTTGTTCACTCATTATCTTATCTGCTCTGCTGGTCGCCCACAGTTGCCTAATGTTATCTCTTGTATTTTTGTTCCTCTTGAAACTTTCTATCTTAATATGTATATTTAACACCGTTTTGTGGTCTGTCTCTTTCTTTCACAGAGGCGAGGCCCTCAGCGATCCGTCGACGTTATTGTTTCATCAGCGTTTTTACTTACTCTGTCCATTGCTTTTGTCTGCTGTGCTCAGGTAAGACTTGGAACTTGTTTCAGTTTATTGGAAAAGGGGAGAGTATGCTTCTTTGACAACTGATGGAAAGGCTATAGTCTCGTGAAAAATTACTTGCGTGAGCTCTGGGGCAGTGTTGCTGGGCTGGTGTAATGGGCAGTGAGTTTCTAATATAGCTTATTGGTGTGATTCCTTAAGCATTTGAGAGGTTCATGTTATTTTGTTTTAATCCTCACCAACAATCTAGTGTTGGAAGATTTTTATTTACTTTGTTACCAGGACTGAGACGTTGTATTTATGGAAGCCTGGCAAAGAGATGGACAGGACTGGCAGCTTAATGTTCCAGGTTACAGATGCTATGGGAGAGATAGAGGTGGGGGTGTTTATAAGGTCATAAGGAATAGGAGTAGAACTAGGCCATTCAGCCCATCAAGTCTACTCCGCCATTCAATCATGGCTGATCTATCTCTCCCTCCTAACCCCATTCTCCTGCCTTCTCCCCATAACCTCTGACACCTGTACTAATCAAGAACCTATCTATCTCTGCTTTAAAAAGGCATTGTTACTTTATTAAGGTGAGCGTCATGGCCGAGATGATATTGCTGATGGTTCAGCCAGTGAGGAGCTGAGAAATAAAAGAGGGATGATCACCTTGTTGGGAGTGTACTGCAGGTCCCCAAATAGTCAACGGGAATTAGAGGAGCAAATATGCCGAATATCTGTGGATAGGCAAGTTTCTGGAGAGTATAATGAGGGATAAGATGTCTGTGCATTTGGATAGACAGGCTGATTTTGGATAGTCACCATTGTTTTGGACACGGGAGATTATGTCTTACAAATCTGAGTTTTTAGAAGTAACCCAAAAAGTTGACACGGGTAAAGCTGCAGACATTGTCTATATGAACTTCAGCAAGGCATTTGATAAGGTTCCGCATGGGAGATTGCTATTAATGATCTGGATGAGAATGCAGAAGGCATGATTGGTAAGTTTTCAGATGACATTAAAGTGCATGGTATCGTATTCAGCAAATGTGGTTATTAAAAATTGCAGCAGGATCTTGACCAGTTGGGCAAGCGGGCTGAGGAATGGTTAATGGAGTTTAATATCGATAAGTGCGAGGTATAGCAATTTAGGAAGTCAAACAAGGGCAGGACCTTCACAGGTCCCTGGGGAGTATGGTGGAACAGGGGAATCTGGGAGTGCAGGTACATAGTTCCTTGAAAGTGTAGAAGAAAGGTAGATGGGGTGATCAAGAAGGTACATTGGCCTTCATCAGCCAGGGTATTGAGTATATAAGTTGGCATTGTAAGAAAATAACTGCAGATGCTGGTACAAATCGAAGGTATTTATTCACAAAATGCTGGAGTAACTCAGCAGGTCAGGGAGCATCTCAGGAGAGAAAGAATGGGCGAAGTTTCGGGTCGAGACCCTTCTTCAGAAGGGTCTCGACCCGAAACATCGCCCATTCCTTCTCTCCTGAGATGCTGCCTGACGTGCTGAGTTACTCAAGCATTTTGTGAATATAAGTTGGCATGTCATGTTACAGTGATACAAGATGTGGGAGTATTATTTTCATTTTGGTCACCCTAGCTCCACACATCTTCAGACTCGCCTAGCCATGCTCCACCGTGATACTACCTGAGCCGCTGAGTTACTATCATATCATATCATATATATACAGCCGGAAACAGGCCTTTTCGGCCCTCCAAGTCCGTGCCGCCCAGTGATCCCCGTACATTAACACTATCCTACACCCACCAGGGACAATTTTTACATTTACCCAGCCAATTAACCTACATACCTGTACGTCTTTGGAGTGCTCCAGCAGTCTTTTTTACATGTGCATGTTCTTTATTTATGAAAGGCATTTGGTGATTTATATTGGAAGGGACTGCCTTCTGTTATGGCAACAGATAAGTGTGCAGACTCCTTTACGACTCATTTTCTTAATCCTCAGATCCTTCACGGTCACAGTAGCTTCCTGGATTCCTTGTACAACTGGGAGCTCCTCATCTGGGAGGTATCGCTGACCGTTTTCTTGCTCAGGCTATTTACGTTGGGGTCAGAAGTCAGTAGGAAATACAATAACATTTCCATTTTGCTCACAGAACAGGTATGTACCTTACCTTTACATCGCCAGTTCATCGCAACGATGTTCCCACAGCCTTTCACTGGTGCAAGGCTCATTAACTGGGATTAGCCACTGCTGGAATTCAGTTTATTATTCAGGAATTGTTTTTATTATGACAAAACCGAAAAGTGTTGGAAATTATAAGAGAAAACCATTCATTTGCGGTGCAGGCCAATTAGTGCTTACATTAATTACCACTTCTCTTTTATTTTAATAGATCAATTTATACCTTAAAATGGAGACCAAACCCGACAAGAAGGAACAGCTTACCCTTGTCAACAATGTGTTGAAACTTGCCACAAAGTTACTGAAGGTGAGCAGCTAGTCGGCTCTGTGTACTCTGTGTGGCCAAGCCTGCTACGCAATCGTATTCTTGTGACTTCACTCTTGTGCTGTTTAATGGTTTTGCAAGGACTTGGGCTATATCTTCCATGGGTAACACACATTCTTGGTCCTGTTGTTTCTAAATTTTCTGTGATTGTAAATAATGCTGTGGCATTTATAAATCATAGACAAAAATCTGTCCACCTGCCTCACCAGCTTCTTGCTGAAAGGCGATCTGCACAACAACTAGCCTAAACTTGATCAGGCTCAACACCCGACAAGACTAAGGAGTTATAGTGGTGGACGTTAGGAGAGGAGCACTCCTGTCCTGTCTCCATCAATGGTGTGGATGTGCAGTTTACCTGGGCAGTAAACTGGGCTGGTCCAGGAACGTTGAGGCGCTGTACAAGAAGGGACAGAGCCGGCTGTACTTTTTGAGAAGGCTCCGCTCCTTCAACATCTGCAGTTAGATGCTGCAGATGTTCTACCAATCGACCCGAAACGTCACCCATTCCTTCTCTCCTGAGATGCTGCCTGACCTGCTGAGTTACTCCAGCATTTTGTGAATTCTACCAATCAGTGGTAGCCAGTGCCATCTTCTTCACTGCCGTATGCTGGGGCAGCAGGGCGAAGCCCACGGACGCCAACAGGATTAACAAACTCATCAGGAAGGCTGGCTCCATCCTGGGAGGTGGTCTTGGAGGGGAGGATGCTCCTCAAACTGCGGAGCATCTTGGACAAAACAGCTTACCCCCTCCATGACACACTGGTCAACCTGAGGAGCACCTTCAGCAACAGACTGGTTCCACCAAGATGTAGCACAGAACACCCCCCCCCCCCATCTTTGCACATCCCCAATCAATAGACAATAGACAATAGGTGCAGGAGTAGGCCATTCAGCCCTTCGAGCCAGCACTGCCATTCAATGCGATCATGGCTGATCACTCTCAATCAGTACCCCGTTCCTGCCTTCTCCCCATACCCCCTCACTCCGCTAAATAGACAATTCTTTCCACTCGTCACTTTAATTTCCTGTATTTTATGACTGTTGGCAGATCAATTTCCCTCCTGGGATAAATAAAGTTCTATCGAAGGTACTCCTCAGGTTGGTCAGTGTCATGGAGGGGGTGAGCTGCATTGTAACCAAAAAAAAGCAAAGCTCCTTGTGTCTTACAAGCATAGCGCTGCCAGTGGAACCTTACTCCAGAGACTTAGCTCAAATATGAAATATTTGCACACAGAGTTCTTGTTTGGATGCCTACGTTAATACTTAGTACTTAACCTTCAGTTACTAAAACAGGCAGATAAACCCCAACTGTCTTGTGGTTGTGAAAGAAATGTAGCAACAACAGTGCTATTAAGGCCTTGCGTAAGAGTTATGCTTGATGCTCTCCTAGATTCACTGCTTGTAATCTGCAGTCCAGCATCACTGACCCAAGTATCATGCTTTGCCTTACAGGAGCTGGACTCTCCTTTCAGACTATATGGACTGACCACAAATCCACTGCTCTACAACATCACCCGGGTTGTCATTCTGTCTGCCATCTCTGGAGTGATCAGTGATTTGCTAGGCTTCAATCTTCGGGTAAGTCATTAACAATATTCACCTCAGTTATGTTAAATCATCCTTCCCACTTCCTATACCTATCCATGAATATTTCGTTCCAAGGTGAGATTGGTGCTTGAAGTCAAAGCTCAATTGTTAACCTAAATGGTATTTCAAACTCATCTGCTCAAAGTCTTAAGGTATCAACTATTTGACTAGATCAGACAGTTAACATAATTTTCTTTCTCCTAGCTGTGGAAGATTAAGTAAACAGATGACTGCTCTGTTCAAGGTGGTGAAGAACATTCCTTGTACTCGGCTGACACGACCTCCCAACAACATTGGTTTCAGAACACTGACAAGGTTTAGGAATGTTTGCCATTTTCCTTCTTGCCATGCTTTTGCTTCCACCAGCAAATTTGGAGGATCCCAGATTGAAAATCACTTCAATTCTTTACCAGTTTACTCCTTGTAAATGCAGCTTATTTAAAGGTCATAAGGAATAGGAGTAGAATTAGGCCATTCGGCCCATCAAGTCTACTCTGCTGTTCAATCATGGCTGGTCTATCTCCTTCCTAACCCCATTCTCATGCCTTCTTCCCCTAAACCTCTGACACCCGTACTAATCAAGAACCACATAGTTGGTTGACAATAGATTCAAAGGAAGAGATCCCATCAGATATAAAAGGACCAGAGCTTAGGCCTGGGCATTTCTTCTTCATCCATCCCTCCACAAAGTGCCCCAGGCTCAGCACATCTGGTATTACAAATGTCCCACTGTGGGACAGCTCCTGTTTTCACCCAATCCAAACAAGAAATCTCCATTTTTAGTTGTGTTTACTATGATGCTTGAGTTAAGATCCTGCAGTGCAGGTAAAGACATGGCTGGTACTATAAATATTATATCCATGGACAGAAGGTGCTGCTAAAATTGTTGATTAAGTCGTGACCCGTTGACTAATTCTAGTCACAGTCCTACAATGTTATTTGATGAAATCTGTCATTTCAATTGATTGCCAGCTTGGCTTTCAAAATAAAGCAAAACTTCTACTTGAGCATCTCTCATTTGATCTGTGAACTAATAAATGGGCTGGAGACCAGAGATTATACTCTCACGGAGTTAGAGTATAGCACGTGTTGGAAGAGAAATTGGGGTGACATTCAACATTTATTGAAAGCCTTTGTAGAATACACTCTTCTCACACCTAGATGGCTTGGCAAAGTTGCATGTCTAACCCTAAACTTGCACATTTGACCTTCCCACCACTCAGAGATAAGATTTAAACAAAACAATGAATATGCCTGATCAGGCCTGGGAGATTTATCTATTTTCATATCATAAGTGACGGGAGTAGAATTAGGCCATTTGGCCCATCAAGTCTACTCCACCATTCAATCATGGCTGACCTATCCCTCTTTACCCCATTCTCCCCATAACCTCTGACACCTGTGCTAATCAAGAAACTATCACTGCCTTAAAAATACCCACTGACTTGGCCTCCAGATTCACCACCCTCTGACTAAAGATGTCTTAGGTTTTACAGTACCTACTGAACTGTAATAGTCAAGACATGAGCATATTAAGTCATTAATGTTGCCTTAGTCATCTATACACTTTGGTTTCTGAGGGCCTCTATTCTTTCTTCCCCATTATATACTAATGATTTTATGTATATTAACCTGAAGATTGACAATGCAAGCTATAAATTGGGGGAACAGAACTTAAAAAAATAATAATTGTAGTCAATAAGGTAGAGTTGCTGCCTAAGAGCGTCAAAGACCTGGGTTCTATCCTAACTACATGTTCTGTCTGGATGGAGTTTGTACGTTCTCCCTGTAGCCGCGTGAGTTTCGCCGGGTGCATCCAGTTTCGTCCCACACTCTGTAGGTTAATTGACTTCAGTATAAATTGTGACTTGTCCCGGGTGTAGGATAATGCAGGGTCGCTGGTTGGTGCACGAGGTGGGCCAAAGGGCTTGTTTCTGTGCTGCATATCTATTAAAAAGTGTAGCACGGTAGCGCAGTGGTGGAGTTACTGTCGTACAGCGTCAGAAACCCAGGTTCGATCCTGACTACGGGCGCTGTCTGTACCGACTGCATTCTCCCTGTGATCTCGTGGGTTTTCTCCAGGTGCTCCAGTTTCTTCCCACACTCCAAAGACATGCAGGTTTATAGATTAAATAGCTTTGTTAAAAAAAAATTAAAATCATCCAAGGGCCCGTTTCCTTTTTGTATCTCCAAACTAAACTCTGATCAGCGACAGTAAGCTTTGATCTTGACCATTTGAAACAAAGAATGAAAGTTAAGATTTATTTTACAGTGCAACAATTCAACACCATGACCAAGGATTGCATTTTTCATGTCATACATAAAAAAATAATGAGGGTTTACAGATCTCTCCCTAATGACAGTATTTATAGAGACTGTACAGTATAAAAATTTACAACCAACAACTCAAGGCTTGTTCAGCTTTACTCAAAGGCCACACCTATGCCTTGAGTACTGTACAGTCTGCAAGATGCTTTGTATGTTACTGATGGAGTGGAACAATGAATAGCTATTCTACCGCAAAGGAAATTCAGACAAAACTGTGGAGTGAAAGCTGGAACTGATCTGTGGATGAGCGTTGTGGAATATCAAAACATTTCTGCATGAATTCCTAAGTTCAACTTTTACACATTATCGCACATGAAATATAACAGTAAAGTGGTCACAAGACACTGTCTGTACCACACTCACAGTCCAGGGTCTTTATTTCCTACTGTGTTTTAGCTGGAAGGGTAGGAACAGGGACATACTGTGCTATGGAGGGTAACAGAAATACTTATCGGCAACAAAGCCCCCTGCAGGGCAATGGAAGATACGTACCAGATACAAAATGTTAAACGATTCAGGAGAATGCGCCTTACAGATAGTGTGTGTGGGGATGGGTGGGGGCGAGAGAGGAAGAGCACGGCCATTGGTCACATATGGAGAGGTCATTCCAGAGAGAAACAAGGCTATACAGATGGTTCATCTATTCTATCGCCGCCACCATTTCCAGAATAATCCGCTCCAGATCTTAAACGACTGAACAGAAAGTGTTTGTGTTGCAACGACCACACGGTACAGAACGTGGATCAAACGCGGAGACCAATCCCCTCCGACATTGGAGCAGGCTGAAGTTCCAACGCAGGTGGGATGGGAGATGCAGTGGCTTGTTTCAACAAGATGTGTGACTGAAGATCTCATTAATAAACAGCAACTACAACGCCAAACAAATGGCTAATCCATGTGCAATATGTCCTGTGCAGATCCCATTGCTTGTTAAAGTGACCAACTAATCTTAAATCAGGCTTGGGAGCAGCGAATTGCGGATAACATTCTGCAGAACCTTTTCAGTGGTTGATCGAGGAGAACTCACAGATACTGAAACCAGCAGCTGACAGATCGCAGTTCAATCATGGTCAGAATACTGTAAATCATTTCGGCTCAACATTAGGCGACAGGAAGATTTTCACAGCGTGTTAGAGAAAACGAGAATTAAAATGGCCCACAGTGAGGCATGGGGCCTCGCTTTAGTCCAGACTGACAAAAGAATCAAACAAAACAAATAGCTGCCCGGGTTAATGATCAGAAAATGTTTCAGTGAACTAGTAATTTCAGGCCTGCAAAGAAATGGCAACATTTCTGCATGAATTCCTAAGTTCAACTTTTACACATTATCGCATACGAAATATAACAGTAAAGTGGTCCCAAGACACTGTCTGTATCACACTCACAGCCCAGGGTCTTTATTTCCTTCTGTGTTTTAGCTGGAAGGGTAGGAACAGGGACATACAGTGGTGTGGAGGGTAGCAATGGCAGCTTGGTACACTGCAGCCTGACCTTGCTTACACACACAAGCAGCCCCATCCCCAGCACAGAGCTTTCCCAGACCGGTAAATCGTGCCGCAATCCTCCACTGCAGTGGGATGGTGAAACTGAAACTGCGAGGAACAAACAGTAAACCATGAGCCCATACCTAGTCAACAATTAGCAAAGCAGGGCCACCCCCAACAGAACGTCCTTCGCAGCCAGTGACACACGTTCCAGAGGCCGAGTGCTGGAGTCATTCCTTCACTTGGATAGTCTTACAGAGAACCTCGGTTGAACTACATAACTTTTAAATAAGATGCAACAGATGCTTAACAGAAATCAAAGTTTATAAAAAATAATTTAAGATATAATTTGCTTTCTGTTACAGGGGCCTCTGGGCATCGGGCTTTTTCCAAGGCCCAGGGGTAATTGTCTTTCTTGCGGTTGCTGCTGTTCTTCTGCCCCCAGGGCTGGAGTGTGATGTTGAGCCGCCCTGCTCACCCTTGCTTTGGTCCTGACTTCTTGCCCCGTTGGCGCTGGGGCCGGGGGGGTGGGCTGCAGCGGGGCGGCTCTGCCCAGTGCCGTGGCCGCTGCCAGGCGGACTGGGCTGCTCTTGGCCCGTGGCCACCCGGAGGCCGCTCTCTGGACTCCCGGCTCTGAGCTGCAGCAGGCTGGCTCCGTCCAGCAGCTCCCCCGCTGCTCCTCCGCGCGGACTCCACGGTGGTCCCCGCCCTCCTGCTCCGGGACGCTCCTTGGCGCCCACTCCCCGGGAGCCAGAGCTTTGAAGCGTCGGGTTCCTGCATTCGTCCTTCCTGGGACTGCCTGGCTGCTCCCTGGTCCTGGGACTGCCTGGCTGCTCCCTGGTCCCCGCGGCTCTGTACGGGCTCGCACCCCGCTTCTCCCTGTCGCCGTGTGTACGCCCTCTCCTTGGGCTGCCTGCACTCTCGCCCAGCAGTAAGGTTCTCTGCTGTGCTGCCTTGTCCTTCGCCAAAGCCCTGCGAGCCTCCTCCTCCACCTCCCCAGCCCCCGGCATGCTGGGCCCCAGCTCATCTCCTCTCTCTGGCATCTCCTTTGATGGCATCTTTTCAGGATCAGTAAGGTTCAGGGCGGAATGTGGATCGGATAGTGATAGCAAGTCTTCAGGAGCTGTGGGTAGTTCCTGGAGGCTGGAATATGGAGTGTCCTGGGTATCGGGATTGTCTGGAAAATGCAACGCATTGAGTTAGGCATGAAACCAACAGCATTCTAACTTCGATGAAAACCTCTCCTGCACAAAATCCCAAATCTCCCCCTAGCCAGTATATACACAGTGCCAGCCATGCATAATGCAGGAGAGGAGGTCAGAGGAGAGCGAAAAGGAGGGAGAGAGGAGGGGTGGAAGCAGATGAGACAATGTAGTTGATGGGGAAGGAAGTCAGGACAGGAACATCACGGTGACAGATTGAACAAAAATGAATTTGATGACCCTGGAGATTTATGATCAGTTCAGGTTGTTGAAGTAATCTGCCATCCGTAGCTGACCTGGGCTACGTTGGTTGATTTATATCCTCCAAAGAGGAGGGGGTTTTGTGAACTGGTATAAACTGATTCAACACGTGTGTTGGAGTTACTAATTGGGAAATATTTATCCAGCATCTCTACTCTCGCCAGACATCCCAGCTTGCTTCAGGGGAGCTGAAGCTTAGAGGGTATGAGCTGGATGTGCAGCTGGGATAGCACTGATGAGTCTAGAAGTAAAGGCAGACGAGAGCAGCAGGTGAGTTGTGGGGAGGGGAGGAGAGGGGAGTTACCTGGAGTATGTTACCTGGGGATGCCAGTGAATGTCATGTCTTGTAGTTGAGCTCCCTGGGTGCAACATTACACAACAGAAAACAGGCTTTTGGTTCAAATAGTCCACATTGGTAGCTGGTGTTTCAGTCTCATCCTAACATTCTCCTTCTAGCTTCTCCTAGATGTCGTTCTGTTGTTCGAACTTAACAGCCACCCGAAATGTTAATTCTTTCTCTTCCACAGAAGCTATCCAAGTGCTTCCTGCACGTTCTTTGTTTTATTTCATATTTAGACCATTTGCTCTTGTGGCAGCGAGTCTTATGTTGCACATCGCTGACCGACAGAGGTTCTATTTAATATTATCTATTGGCTTCAAAATCTGATTTTCCCCACAACCGAGTAATTTCTGTCTCTATTCGAGCGCTGGAGCAAGAGATGTTTTGGCTCGTTAATCTTTGGGCCAAACGTTGTGGGTTTGGGTGGCCGACCAGAAATCCCAGCACAACCCAGGCCAATTTCTCACATCAGTTGTTTGGGATGCAATCATTCACATCGATCATTCTCAGGAAGGTGCGGGAATCTCATGACATGCCACGTTCCTTCCCAATATTTTACCAGTACTAAAAAATGATTAGGACTTTTATCATGGTTGCTTTGAAACCATAATGTGCTTACATTGGCGGTCCCATCTCCGGCAGCAATGTCAATACTTCATTGACTGTGAAGTACATCGGACATCCCAAGCTCAGGAAAAGTACTGTGTAAAAATTTGCTCCCAAGAAAAGTTTTAATGTAAACACAGAACTCCCTTAAATTCAGCAGATTTAAACAGACTGGAGGAGGGTGAGCACACAGGCAAACGGACAGGGCGAGGTTGCCATGACGATGAGACCAAGGGCTTGATGAAGGGGTACACAGAAAGACAGCAAAGGCGAGGGCAAAAGCAAGAGAGAAAGACACACTGAATCAAAACGATAAAAATGAAAGCTTTGAGAGTGTGAATAAAACCAATTAAAAGACGTGCTGATTTACCAGGTCCCAGGAGAGATGAGAGGAGATGTGAAGCCTCAGCGCTGCTCGTGAGTCGTACATGTCGAGAGGCTGCAAGGTGCCAATCCTAGAGAAGGGGAGGGAGAAGCCTAGGACTAAATGCAACTATGAGAATAAAAATAAAAGTTCCACAGAAGATCACATTTCTGCAAAGCCAGTGGTCAAGAGCAGGTCGAAGAGACAGATACACACAGATCAGGGGGCAAGACGGAAGGAAGGGGGGGGGGGAGGTTCTTCAAAGGAATCTTCTAGCATTACTGCCTCATGATGGAAGCACCATTCAGCTCTATATCATTTGCTGGATTGGGTGGTGGTGAAAGAAGCAAAAAAAAATCACTGCTTAACTAGTGCTTGATCACCCCCACCCCAGTCATTTATTATATTACAGCAATTAGTTGTGTAAAATTAAGGCTGAAAAGGAAACCCACCAAAGTCAGGCACCTGACCTATGCCTGGCTTCAGGACAAGATGCGCTTTCCTGCCTCCGGACTGAATCAGCTCGATGGCTCTTTTGTGCGTGATCCCTTGCGTAGATTCTCCATTGATCTCAACAATCTGGTCACCAACCTGCAAGAGTGGAAAGGCGGGAGGAACAAAAAGGAATCACATTCTGACTGATGTGGTGGCATCCACATAGGGGTGGGATCATGCAGCTTGGAGACATCAATGCAAAAATCAACAGTCACAACGCAGCACGGGTAGTGAGAGGGGCTGCATTGAGATTTGAACCAATAACCCAGTAATATTACTACACCACAGGCTCGTACCAATCAAAATATAGCATGCTCATCTTAGAGGCTAATCATTTTGCCCATTATAGCTGCACAATCCAATGAGTCCCACTCCTCACAGTAATGTGTAAAACATGCTTTGCAACACAGCAAATTTGCTTCTGTGGTATTTAATGACAGCCGTCATTTCTCACAGTTGGCTTAAATTGCAATACTATGTATTCTCTCACTTCTGTGGATTGTAATCATGTATTGTCTTTCCACCGGCTGGTTAGCACGCAACAAAAGCTTGTAGTGACACCATCTCCCCTCCCCAGCAGACACATCCAGTTCCAAGCCACCCCAGAGATATGGATCCCAGGCCACATGCAGGTCACCGTAAACACAAGAATGGCGCAGCTGGCACCGAACCACTTTAAAAACTTACTTGGATTCTCCCGTCAAGCAATGCCGCGCCACCTTCAGCCAGGCGCAGGATGAAGAGCCCCATGTTGTACTCCTTGCCACCACGGACACTGAATCCAAACCCTCGCGGTCCTCTCTCCAATTCAACCGGGAAGCAATCAGAGTTCTATTTGAAAAGGAAGACAAGGAGAAAGACAGTGAGGAGGAAGACAGTGAGGAGGAAGACAGTGAGGAGGAAGACAGTGAGGAGGAAGACAGTGAGGAGGAAGACAGTGAGGAGGAAGACAGTGAGGAGGAAGACAGTGAGGAGGAAGACAGTGAGGAGGAAGACAGTGAGGAGGAAGACAGTGAGGAGGAAGACAGTGAGGAGGAAGACAGTGAGGAGGAAGACAGTGAGGAGGAAGACAGTGAGGAGGAAGACAGTGAGGAGGAAGACAGTGAGGAGGAAGACAAGGAGAAAGACAGTGAGGAGGAAGACAAGGGGAAAGACAGTGAGGAGGAAGACAGTGAGGAGGAAGACAGTGAGGAGGAAGACAACTTAAAACACAAGCACAAGTAGCACGGTAGATGGTGTTCCAAAGGTTAAACAATCATACTTTTATTCATCCATTGTGGGTGATGCTAGCAAGGCTATTAGCACTTAAACACCATTATATTTCCACTTCTTGATCGGACTTCAATGACTTACAAGGGCAGAGGACTGGCCACGCTGCTGTGGAACTACAACCACATCAAGGCAGAGACTTTCTTTCCCAATAGTGAAGCAGTTGAATTTAACAAAAGAATATTGTGCACACTTTATCTAATCTGGTTTATCAGATTTAAAAAAAATCTGTTTCTCAGTCTAGGTGAGAAGTAGTTTGAATCTACTTTGGGATTAATTGTCCAGTAAACGTTACAGCACTACATGACCCTTAGTCTGAACAGAACATGGTGCAGTTAAAATAACTACATTTAAAGGGAGATCATGTAACCCATTAGCCAGCTCCCTGGCATATTTATCCAATGAATCCTCCTCCCCTAAATTTCTCTATGGTCTTTACCCACTGTTTATACAGTTCCCTTTTAAAAATGATCATGGCAACTTTGGAAAGCACATGTTGTAAAATTCCACTGAAGGTCTGAAGAAGGGTCTCGACCCAAAACGTCGCCCATTCCTTCTCTCCAGAGATGCTGCCTGACCCGCTGAGTTACTCCAGCATTTTGTGGTACTATTTTAGGGGATCTTCTCAGTGCCCATTTCCAAAGATTTGCCACCCTAGAATATGACCAGAATGAGATTATACTCTAATTCGGGCCTAACCGGTGAGTTGAAGTTCAGCCTAACTTCCTTATACATCTATATTTATATTTACCCAAGAAAACTAGATTTTTTAAAAAGATTATCCTACAGGTGAAGATGGAAAGTGCTGCATTTTTGTGTTAAATCAGAAAAGTATGGAGACAGCATTTGTCTGAACTAGTCAGCCGGTGAACGGGATGCTTGGAGAAATAAGACCTTGTTCTCAAATCCTTGGGCCTTACCTGAGGTCTGCTGCCTGCAGTCCATGTCTCTCTGTAAGCAGCCGGCTGGAGATACTGGTCAGATGCTGGCTGCCTGAAGGTAGAAGGCGGATTGACAAAGTCTCGTGACTTCCCACTGCTCCTTTCATCTACATCCGTCTTGCTGTTGAACAGAATGAACAAAATCAGAGTCCAATCATCTCTCAGTACAAGTTCATTCTCTCCCCTCGCAAACCCAGTAATCTTACTTCCACGGCACCACGCCCAATGATCACCTCTTCATGCAACCCCCCCACCAGGCGCACTGAGGAATTCACGTTCACATCAAAGCTATAAGAGAGCACCGAAGCACTGGGCAGCCTAGCCTGAGCAGACCCACTGCACTACAACAGTCTACAAACTCACAGCAGGTCCACAAGTACACACTCTCTGCAGCCACTGAGTGACCAGGCCTCTCACCTGCTGTCCTGTGCTGGCATGTGCAGCGTTGGAGTTTGTCCCATGGGCTTGTGCTGCAAGGCTGGACTCTGTTTGGCCGAGCTGCCCCCTGAAGGAGGGCCAGTCACATCTTGGAGGAAGACAAAATGAAAGTACGTTAACAGAGTGAGGGGTGCTCATTGTTTGCAGGAAGGAGCTGCAGATGCTGGTTTACACCAAAGGTAGACACAAAATGCTGGCAGCACCTGAGACCCGGGTTCAATCCCGACTACGGGTGCTGTCTGTACGGAGTTTGTACATTTTCTCCATGACCGCGTGGGTTTTCTCCGAGATCTTCAGTTTCCTCCCACACTCCAAAGACGTACAGGTATGCAGGTAAACTGGCTTGGTAGAAGTACAAACTGTCCCTAGTGTGTGCAGGATAATGTTAAATGAGCGGGGATCGCTGGTCGGTGCGGACTCGGTGTATCTCTAAACTAAACTAAACTCAGCAGGACAGGCAGCATCTCTGGATAGAAGGGTCTCGACCCTGAAACATCACCCATTCCTTCTATCCAGAGATGCTGTTTAGCAAGAATCTAGTGGCAAGTCAATGGTCCACAAGTTCAGGCATTACCAACCACTGCATGTGAGAGGCCAACGTGAGGAAACATTTCTTGCCCATCACGCTGAAGAGTGCAGGTATGAGACACGAGGCAAGGCTTCTCAGTAGAACTGCATCAATTCTCCACAGCTTGCACTGTATAGAGTAGTGCCACACTTTACAATGACAGTTTTTCCTGGTCCTGAGAGATCCTGAATTCCCAATGGAATGAAGATGGCCAGACTGTCTACTCTGGGATCTGGTTCATATCTAGCTCTGACCAAGAAAGCATTCACTCAGTCTCTCCTGCCACAGAAATAACATATTAAATCTGATAAAGTTTTACAGAATTCCTGGTGGGCACAAGTCTGCAGCATACATCTACCTGCAGTCAGACACTGATTGGCAATGTTATTTTTGCCAGAGGAAGGTTACTTGGTGACCCAGCAGATCTTTGAAGCCAAGGTTTTATGTTATGGATCTTTACTCTTACCTCCCCCGGGTGACAATGTATTTCTCTGCAGATCTGAACAGCGTTGTGCAACACTTAATGCAGGCACAGAATGTACTAGAGGTGATGTAGGCTTTCAACGAAAGGTTAAACTGATACCTCACACCTGACATGTTCTTTGTCCCCTTCCATATCTCGTCTATCTCTCCCACTGACTCACAGTCTGAAGAAGGGTCTCCGCCCAAAACGTCACCCATTCCTTTTCTCCGGAGAAGCTGCCTGTCCCGCTAAGTTACTCCAGCATTTTGTGTCTACCTCACATTGTAATACTGCCTGCATTTCAACTGTACACGAGTGGACAGTCATGGGCTTTGGGACACGTTCTTTGCATTTGGATACGATAACCTGGATATTTGAAACATAATAAGCCATTCCACAGCACAAAGATTCCTTGAGCCATAATAGAAGCCAGCATGAAAATCTCAAACATGTAGATTGTATGGAAAATAAAAGCAATAGGTTAGAACGCTACCATCAAACTATCAAAAGGAACAAGACTGGCATTAAGGGAATGGCAGGCCTCTCCTACCCTCTGGTGATAGAAACTGCAGAAGTGCCATATTTTCTATCATTCTATCAACATGATCTTGAATAGGCAAAGGTTGCAATAAGACCAGTCACTGTGCCCAAGCTAGAGGGTACCATGCCCCCCCTCCCCCCTCCCACCCCAAAGTCCCCTCTTGTTGAATGTGCCCCTTTAAATTACAGAATGCCTAAACGTTTGAGAGAGGGGCTATCCTTGGCAAGCCTGCCTCTTTGTCCTATATTCATCCCCCGGGTTTCGTTGGCATCAGCAATGAATCCAGACCTCAGATTTGTAGGTTAGACTTGTCCCTCAAAGGTGCATGGAGCATAAAGCACAGGCCAAGTGACCTGACTCCATGAATGGGCTGGCCCAGGAGGTTGGGAGCCAGTTATCGCTCCGACCACCTACCTTCTTCGGGAGTGACCGTAAGCGTGACCGTCTGGCCTGCATCTTTGATGAGCTGGACGATGTCGTGGTGGGGCATCTGCACAATGGACTGGCCATTCACTGCTGAGATCCTGTCCGTCACTTTCAACTTCCCACAGTGGTCGGCTGGGCTTCCTTCGATAATGCGACCAATTTTGTGTGGTATTGCTGTGGAGAAAGCAATAGTAAGACAGGGAAAATCCGATTAGGATCAGGAGGGATTTAAGCTTTAATTAAAGAAAATAATTAAGATATAGGGTATGAAGTAGATTAAAATTTCAAAACAGAAGATTAAGAGATGATTCAATTGTGTTGTTTATTATTACAGAAATAACTAGGGTCAAAGGGAAAGCTTATCTCCTCGGGTGGGATAATCTAGAAGAAGGACCATAGCCTTATAATTAGAGGTCAGCCATTCAGGAAGAGCATCAGAAAATGCCTCGTGTAGATTAGTCTAGTTTAGAGATACAGCGCAGAAACAGGTCTTTTGGTCCACCGAGTCCTCGCCAACCAGCGATCCTCGCACATTAACTCTACCCTACACACACTAGCGGCCATTTTACATTTAATCCAAGCCAATTAACCGACAACCCTGTCCGTCTTTGAAGTGCGGAAGGAAATCAAAGAAAGAAGCAAAGGGAAAGGCAGTAGCTCTACCGCTGCACCACCGTGTTGCGGGCAGTTGAAATATGAAGCACTTACGTGGATGGATTGAATGAAGTTTTCAAAACTGAGGTGAATGGGTTTATGGAAAAGAGGTTATTATGGATAATAAATTAAACTAGATTGACGGAGTTAAACTAGAAATCAACTTTGACATTATTGGATTGTTGAATGGTCTGAATAGACATTCAGAAAGGACAAATTATCCTCAGTGATATTCTAACTCAATCCTCCCAGCTCATCTTGAAGTTGCTTTACCTCAATTTATTGCCTCCCACACAAATTCCATAGAGAGGTAGATGGTCAAGTTAGAGAAGAGAAAATGAGGGCAGAAGAAATTATTTGTTGCTACTCCCTTTGCAATACCATAAAAATACCGTAATCTATTGCACCCTGGTAAGTGAAATAGTAATTCCACCACAAATTATTTTGTAGAACTCAACTAAATTTTCCCTCAGTCACTTATATTTATAAAGCACCGCAGCCCAGTCAATTTTCCTTCAGCAAAATGCTCCATCCTTCAGGAACTACAGATCAGAGCCGTACATCTGTGGCGGGCAAGCGATTGGAGAGGATTCTGAGGGGTAGTCAGCCTGGATAGTCAGGGACTGATTAGGGATAGTCAGCATGGTTTTGTACGTGGGAGATTGTGTCTTACGAAGTTTTTTGAAGTAACCAAAAAGGGTGGCGAGGGCAAAGCTGTAGACATTGTCTATCTGGACTCCAGCAAGGCATTTGAAGGAAGCAGAGGGTGATGGTGGCAAGTAGACACAAAATGCTGGACTAACTCAGCGGGGCAAGCAGCATCTCTGGATAGAAGAAATGGGTGATGTTTCAGGTTGAGACCCAAAGGTTGTTTTTTTGGACTGGAGACCTTTGAGTAGTGGTGTACCTCGGGAATCGTGCTGGGCCCATTGCTGTTTGTGATTCATATCAACAATTTGGCTGAGAATGTAGAAGGCACGATTAGTCAGTTTGCAGATGATACTAAAGTGGATGGTATCATAGATCGTGAAGATAGTTATCACTACAGAGCAGGATCTTAACTAATTGGGCAAGTGGGCTGAGGAATGGTTACTGCAGTTTAATGCAGATAAGTGCAAGGTGTTGCATTTTGGGAAGTCTAACCAGAGCAGGACCTTCATAGTAAATGGCAGTGCCCCGAGGGCTGTTGTAGAGAGATCTAGGAGTGCTGACATATTGTTCCTTGAAAGTAGTGTCACATGTAGGTAGTGTGGTCAAGGCAGCTTTTGGTACATTCGCCTTCATCAGTCAGGGTATTGAGTATAGAAATTGGGATGTTACCAGACCTCCCAACATTTGATTTTACAAATTCATAACTTTGATGTCCAAAATTCAAAATTTTACATCAAAATTCATAATATGGCGCATAATGCAACTTTTCAGCAAACAAAATGCACGCCAAATGCGCTACATTCATGTGTGAAAAGCGACTATTATTTCCAACAGTCTGTAGTTCTTGGACTACATGTACAATGTCTGGCCTATCATGAGTATATTCTGCTCTTTATAGAAAGGTTATTGAACAGAGATACTTATTGCAACACAAAGAAAACATTGTTTTGTTTAGTTTTTTCTATTTTGTCATTTCCTTACACATCCCAATTCTCTTGGTATTGAATAAAAGAACAATGGTCATAAAATGCATGACTAAGTTATGAAGAAAGAGTTGATATATATCACTCGACTAAGCATATGGACGTACTTGTTGAACTAAATTCACACATTAATTGATAATCTGCCCAAAGAGGTGGTAATTGGCTTTTCTGCTGTGTTTTATATTTTAACCCCAGCTTAATTAATTAATATAGTTATATAATCTTGCACTTAAATCAAATATTTACTCATTACAGTTCCACCACTGATTTTCTGGCACTCTTGGTTCCAGAGCTTTGCTGGTTTATCCAGCTGGCCAAGGAAGCAATGGGGATAGATGCGCTGGCTCCAGCTGGGCTGGAGTTCCAGAGCTCCGGCTGCAGGTTGCAAATTCAACCCACTGATCAGCTGTGGAAGTCCCGATGAGGTCGAGATTGGCTGCCTTGCCCAGCCTAGGTATCACATTTTCAGGGAGACTTCCGGGGGGGGGGGGGGTTCTCGCGGAACCCCTAGCGACCTCTAGTGGCCGAATTGACAAATTGCAATTACCGACTGTTTTGCGGAAAAATGTGAGGCGAAATTGTAATGGCGGAAATGAAATAAGAAAGCGGAAACTTTCCGCCAAATTCGGAAGGGTGTTCCGTTACAGTTATACAAGATATTGGCGAGGCCACATGCTGTGTTCAGGTTTGGTCACCTTGCTACAGGAAGGATGGTGTTCAGCTTGAAAGACTGCACAGAAGATTTACAAGGAAGTTGCAAAGGACTTGAGAGCCTGGGCTACAAAGGGAGTTTGGACAAGCATGGACTTTATTCCTTGGAGCACAGGAGGTGAAGGGGTGATCTTGTAAAGGTGCATAAAATCCTGAGGGGAATAAATAGGGTGAATGCATGGAGTCTTTTAACCCAGGGTAGGGGAATCAAGAACAGAAGGACATTGGTTTAAGACGAGAGGGGAAAGATTGAATAGGAACCTGAGGGCTAACTTTTTCATACAGAGATTGTTGGGTACATGGAGTGAGCTGCCAGAGAAGGTAGTTGAGGCAGACACTATAACAACATTTAAAGGCATTTGGACAGGTACATGGATCGGAAAGGTTTAGAGGGATATGGGTCTATTGTGTGTATGTGGGACTAGTGTAGACCAAGGGACATCTTGGTCTGCATGGGCAAGTGGGCTGAAGTGCCCGGTTCCATGCTCTATGTGCCAACTAAGGTCTCGACGCAATCTTTGGCACTGACGCCAGATGCAGATCACCTTGGCTGTGATGATTAGATCATCAAGGCAATAGTTGACATGGTATCCATGGAACCCTTACCCTAGTAAGTGTCTAGAATCCATGGAAGTGATGACATTCATACTGATTTGATCTGTTGATTCATTGTAGCGGTGTGGTAGATTTAGATTTAGATGTAGAGATACAGCGCAGAAACAGGCCCTTCGGCCCATTGGGTCCGCGCCGTCCAGCGATCCCCAAACATTAACTCTATCCTGCACCCACTAGGGACAATTTTTACATTTGCCCAGCCAATTAACCTACATTGTACCCCTGGGTACAATGACAATAAAGATATATTGTATTGTATTGTATTGTACGTCTTTGGAGTGTGGGAGGAAACCGAAGATCTCGGAGAAAACCCACGCAGATCACGGGGAGAACGTACAAACTCCGTACAGACGGCACCCGTAGTCAGGATCGAACCTGAGTCTCCGGTGCTGCATTCGCTGTAAGGCAGCAACTCTACCGCTGCGCCACCGTGCCGCCATAAAGTCAGAGTCAGGGTCATAAAGCACAGCAATAGGCCCTTTGAGCCAACTCATCCATGTCGACCAAGATGCCCCATCTAGGCTGGTCTCATTTGTCCATGCATGGCCCATATCCCTCTAAACCTTCCCTATCCTTGTTAATGAATCTATCCTAATCAAAGTTCTTTTAAATGCTGTTAATGAACCTGCCTCAAAGGATTCCCCTGGCAGGTTTTTCCATATACCCACTACCCTCTGAAAATGTTACTCCTTCAGATTCCTATTAAAATCTTCCCCCCCCCTCACCTTAAACAAATGCTCTCTAGTTTTTAGTCCCTGGGAAAACGACCCTATCGATCCCACTCGTAATTTTATACACCTCCAAGATCACCCTTCAGCCTCCAAGGAATAAAGTACAAGCCTTCCCAACCTCTCCTTACAGCCAGACCTCGAGTCCCGGAAATCACCTCATCAATCTCTGCATCTTTTACAGCTTGATGGCATCTTTCCTGCAGCAAGGTAACCAAGACTGAACACACTGCATCAAGTGCTGCCTCACCAACGCCATGTACAGCCGCAACACAACATCCCAACTGCTATATTCAAATCCCTGACTGATGAAAGCGTTGTCACCAACCTATCTACCTGCGATGCCACTTTCATGGAGCAATGTTCTGGCACTCCTAGATACCTGTGCTTTACAACGCTCCCCGGGGCTGCACCATTCACTGTGAAGGTTCTGCTTTAGTTCAACTGCCCAAAATGCAGTACCACATTTCTGCGAATTAAACACCATCTGTAACCCCTCAGACCACTTAGCCAGCTGATCATGACCCCGCTGTCATTCTTGATTACCATTTTCATTATCTACAATACCACCTATTCCAGAGTCATCTGCAAACTTACCAATCATGCCATGAGCATTCTCATCCCAACCAGTGTTATAGAAGACCCACAACAAAGGGCTAGTCACAGGCCACCAGTCCAAAATAACTGCTTCACCACCACCCTTTGCTTCCTACCATGAAGCCAATTCTGTGCCATTGAGCTCCCCCTGGATACCATGCGGTCTAATGCACGAGTCCTTCCCAACAACCACACTTTCTGAAGCCCACAATGTTTGTACTCACCAACAGCTGGGGATCTGTTCTTTGAAGTGATAATGACAAAGCCGAAGCCTTCCGTCTCTTTACGTTGCAGGACAATATCGTATGACTGCGTGGACTCGGTTGAGTTAGGGCCCTGAGGGAGTGCGTGGGCATGGTCTGTGTGATTCATCCTTGGAGAGTCATTCTCTGCAGGGTCCGAACATGCATCTCGATTATCATCATGTTGGTCTTCTGTTTAGAGAAAGTAATTCCGAGCGTACATGAGTCACGTGAAGTGTGAAGCTAAACAGTGCACATTGTATTGCTTTTCTTCTCAGGACAGTGCAGTTCTCAGGATTTGCAAAGTGGCATAGTTGTTGTCTTACAGCACCCGGACTTGATCAGGTGCTGCCTGTATGGAGTTTGTACGTTCCCCCCATCACCTGCACGGGTTTTCTCCAGGATCTCCGGTTTCCTCCCACACTCCAGACTTATAGGTTAATTGGCTTGGTATAATAGTGAGTTTTTCCTAGTGTGTGTAGGATAGTGTTAGTGTGCGGGGATCGCTGGTCGGTGCGGGCTCAGTGGGCCAAAGGGCCTGTTTCCGCACTGTATCTCTAAACTAAAAAAAACTAGACCTGGGTTTGATCATAAATCGGATGCTGTCTATACGGCTTTTCTATGTTCTCCCTGAGATCCTGGGGGTTTTCTCCACGTGTTCTGATTTCCTCCCACACTCCAAAGAGGTACATGTTTGTAGGTTAATTGGCTTTGGCAACAGTTGGAAAATTGTCCCTAGTGTGTAGGATACTGCTAGTGTACAGGGCTATTGCTGGTCGGCACGGACTCAGTGGGCCGAAGGGCCTGTTTTCATGCTGTATCTCTAAAGTCTAAAGACAGAGTCATTCCAAGTCTGAGTTCACATAACCAGAACATGGGCAATTTGGCACATGATAGGTTTGAATTGTCCAATTAATCTGCTTCTGTTCCCCAATCCGGTTTTTTTTCCAGCTGTAACACTATATTCTGCATTGTTTATTTCTCTTTTGCATTACCTGATGTATTCATGCATGATATTATTTGCCTGGATAGCATGTAAAACGTGTTATTGAGAGAGGCAAGAGAAGACATTGTGGGAGCCCTGATGAAAATCTTGGTGTCTGTCTTCTCTAGTCAGGCAAGGGTCCGGAGGTCTGGGGAGTAGCTAATCTTGTTCCTTCATTTAAGGAGGGAAGTAGAGAGAAACTATTGGAGATGATTCTTCGGGATAGGATTTACACCAAGAATAGTGGCTAGGGGCTAGCGGAATCAAGGGATATGGGGAGAAGGCAGGCACAGGTTACTGATTGTGGATGATCAGCAATGAATGGCGGTGCTGGCTCGAAGGCCAAATGGTCTCCTCCTGCACCTATTTTCTATGTTTCTATGTTTAATATGTTAATTAGGGACAGTCAGCATGACTTTGTACATGGCTGGTTGTGTCTTACTATTTTGATTGAGTTTTTTTGAGGAGGTGATGAAAGTGATCATTGACCGTGGGACAGCATTGATGTCATAGAGTCATACAGTGTGGAAACAGGCCCTTCGGTCCAACTTGCCCACACCAACCAACATGTCCTATCTACACGAGTCCCACCTGCCTGCGTTCGGCGCATATTCCTTTAAACCTATCCTATCCATGTACCTGTCTAACCGTTTCTTAAACATTGCGATAGTACCTCCCTCATCTACCTCCACCTCGTTCCTTACATCCACCACCTTTTGTGTGAAAAAGTTAGAGGGACCTTGAGATCCTGAAAGTGGCAACACAAGTAGATAGAGTGGTAAAGGAAGCATATGGTAAGCTCGCTTTCTTTCATAAGTCGGAGCATTGATTATAAGAGTCAGGAAGTCAATGTGCAGCTTTGTGGGACTTTGGTTAGGTCTCATTTGGAATATTTTGTGCAGTTCTGCTTTGTTTACAGGTAAGGAAGTGGAGACTTCGGAAAGGGTGCAAAAGTGGTTTACCAGAATGATGCCTAGATTAGAGAGTATTAGCTACAGGGAGAGCTTGAACAGACTTGGATTGTTTCCTCCATTATGAGAGGCATAGATAGGGTCGACAGT
Source organism: Rhinoraja longicauda (assembly GCF_053455715.1). Classification (NCBI taxonomy): domain Eukaryota; kingdom Metazoa; phylum Chordata; class Chondrichthyes; order Rajiformes; family Arhynchobatidae; genus Rhinoraja; species Rhinoraja longicauda. Next base: position 3,535,454 of record NC_135976.1, read on the forward strand.
CAGAATCTTTTCTCCCCCGAATAGAAAAATCAAATGCATGAGGGCATAGCTTTAAGTTGAGCGGGGCAAAGTTTAAAGAAGATGTACAGGGCAAGTTATTATTATTTTACAGAGGGTGGCGTGTGCCTAGAAGGTGGTTGAGGCAGCTGTGCTAGTGACATTTAAGAATGTTGGATAGGCGATATGGATATGCAGGGAATGAAGGGATACGAGTTATGTGCAGGTGGATAAGTGATGTTCTTGGCATCATGTTCGGCACAGACATTGTGGGCCGAAGGGCCTGTTCTTGTGCTGTACTGTTCTACGTTTTATTAAAGCAGAGTTTTACACTGCACCGCGGAGCACTTAACAAATCTAAACTAATACCAATCATTGGGCTTCCCCAGATAGACACAAAAAGCTGGAGTAACTCAGCGGGACAGGCAGCTTCTCTGGAGAGAATGGGTGACGTTTCCGGTCGAGACTCTACTCCAGCTTTTTGTGTCTATCTTTGGTTTAAACCAGCATCTGCAGTTCCTTCTTAAATATTGGCCTTTCCCAGCTTATCTTGAAATAGTGACCAATGAAGGTGCACCCACAATTTCAAAAGGGAGAAACTTCCAGAATTTTAACTCCACAATGAAAGAATTGCCCTGTGTGATCTGAAGATGGTGGCACACTCGAGAATTGCCCAAGGGGGATGCTATGTGATCTGAAGATGGTGGCACACTCGAGAATTGCCCAAGGGGGATGCTATGTGATCTGAAGATGGTGGCACACTTGTGCATCTGTCCACTCATAAGGTTTCAAAGTGCTGATAAAACCTTGAAAAGTTGCTGCAGTGCCTTTTATAAATGCTGCACAGTTCATCGATTGAGGTAAGTGATGCCAATCAAGTTATGCATGACAATAGTAAACCAATACCAATCATATTAATATTGAATTTCAAGTGTTGTAAAACCTAACTCATCTAAACAAGTTAAGCCTGGGATGTTTTCATGAATTAGAGGATAGTTAGGACTCAAATCTTTGCACCAATGGGTATGCTATACATTATCAACAGAGGACTACTCCCCAGATGGTTATAGTTTTTAAATATGCTGCTGGAGATGATGAAGATTATTAATTTAGAACAGGGTGGGCATTTGATAAAACATGCACTGCCACTGGCCAGGAACGGTTGGGTTTTGTAATGTCACACACCAGTAGACAGTCCAGTCCAGTCACTCACCAGTAGGCAGGATGTTTCTCCTGACTGTCAGCAGCACCTGGTTGCTTCGTGTTGCATTTTGCATCAGTTCTAACACAAAGCGATGAGATCTCCCTTTAACCAGGACTCCATCAACACACAGCAGCTCATCAGCCACACGAAGACGCCCATCTCGCTCAGCTGACCCCAGTGGGATTATGGCACCAATTAGAACCTGATCAGGTGATGGGGTAGAAAGAGCAAAAGAGTTAAGCCCCAGATTTACATGGCATTTGATATTACATCCACTTTGGAAAAAGTTCACCATCGAGCTGGCTCTGATATAGAAAGATTGCTTTGATGAATTCTCCAACTCGGCTACAGAGAAAACCTGTTACCAAGGTATCCGTCAATTCAGCCCCTGGCTCTTTGCCGTTCACTGTTACTTCTCATTAGTATCACAGGTTGGTGTTTATACAGAGAGTTACAGTCGACTGATTATGAGGAAGAGTCGGATTGAGGTAGGGAGGGATAAAAGTGTGAGCAACACTTACAGGTGTGTCCGCTCCATCACCACCAAGCACTCGGAATCCAAATCCACTCTCCAGTTTACGCAGGAAGATATCAATGTCTTTTGTGTTTGGAGCTAAACAAAAATAAAATACAGAAGGTGTGAAATGGCCAGAGAGCTGCAGGTGCTATAGAAACTGGCAAAGAGGTCATGGAATCTATCGCAACTGATGCGGTAGGCGTTATAACATCTCTTCCAGGGTTTAGACTTTAGACATACAGCGTGGAAACAGGCCCTTCCGCCCACCGAGTCGGCACCAACAACGAGCAACCCATACACTAACACCATCAAACACGCTATGGACAATTTGCAATTTTACCGATCCAATTAACCTACAAACTTGTACGCCTTTGAAGTGTGGGAGGAAACCAGAGCAAACTCACATGGTCACAGGGAAAATGTACAGACAGCACCGGTAGTCAGGATCAAACCCCGGGTCTCTGGCGCTGTAAAGCAGCAACTCTACTGCTGTACCACCTGGAGCATGCAATCACACCAGCCTTATTTCTTTGATGCAGCATGTCAGAATCTCTCTTCTTTGCTTTGAATCCATTTGCTAAGATACCAGATAGAAAGGGAGTCATTTCTATGCCCACAGCTTGGATTTGGAATGTAGTGATGCTCGTATATGCATTACTGTTGGAGGAGGCTAAAATTACAACCTCCAGTTGGCAGCAACCCATAACCACCCTGAAGAATTCCCAGGCAGAAAAATTGATGGATTCTTTCCCTTCAGTTAATTTTCCCTCCCAACTTTGATGTGTTTAAATCATAGATGGCAGGTGACATCTTGGTTTATGACACTATACTAGAACTAGCTGCGGGAACTTGAGTTTCCATTCCCCATTCCAGGACTTTATTTCAATAAAGTACCAGAGCAAAAATGAGGCTACAGACTTTTGGCTGTGGAGTAGAGCTACTGCTCGTGGAAAAAAATAAATGTTTTTATGTCTGGCTGTGGCGGCTTTGACAGTCCAGAGTCGCCTTCCAGAGGGAAGTACTTCAAAGAGTTTGTGGCCAGGGTGAGAGGGGTCAGAGATGTTCTTGCCCGCTCGCTTCCTGGCCCTTGCAGTGTACAGTTCGTCGATGGGGCGAAGGTTGCAGCCAACAACCTTCTCGGCTGATCGAATGATGCGCTGCAGCCTCCGGATGTTGTGCTTGGTGGCTGAGCCAAACCACATGTTTAAATTATAATGTTTTATATTTAATTGTATACTGTATATTGTGTTGTTACTTGCGAGCAAAGCACCAAGGCAAATTCCTTGTATGTACACATACTTGGCTAATAAAATGTATTCAATTCAATTCAATTCAATAGATTAGAACTACAACTCTTCCTGAGATTGCACGGCATGGCACAGAAATCAACTCGATTATCTTAGGTACTGAGGAAGACAGAACTGGGGTGTTAATGGGAAAACTCCTCATTCTAAAATTAAATCACGAATCAGTTGCAATACTGATATCAATTAACAACTATGTTAGGAAGGAACTGCAGATGCTGGTTTAAACCGAAGATAGACACAAAAAGCAGGAGTAACTCAGCGGGACAGGCAGCATCGTTGGAGAGAAGGAATAGGTGACGTTTCGGGTTGAGACCCTTCTTCAGACAACTATGTTATACAAGTTATATAAAGATGTTGCCTGAACAAGATGGATGGACTGAGTTATAAGGAGAGGTTGGACTTGTTGAAACTTTATTTCTTGGCATGTAGGGACTGAGGGGTGATTTTGTAGAGGGGTATAAAATCATGAGGAGCACAGATAGGGTGCAAGCAACAATCTTTTTCCCAGGATTGGGGAAATCAAAAACTGGATGGCATAGGTTTAAGGGCATATGTTTCACAAGTGAGGTGGTAGGTATATGGAATGAACTGCCAGGGGAAGTATTGAAGCAGATACAATAACAACATTTAAAAGACTTTTGGACAGTGCATGTATAGGGATAATGGAGCACAAGCTATTGGTATGATAACCAAGTATTTCTGCAACGGCATTACCAACTATCACTTTCCCTCTCCATTTAGAGCAACACAGTGGACGGTACAGTGACACAGCTGGTAGAGATGCTACCTCACAGCGCCAGAGACCCAAGTCCGATCCTGACCTCGGGTGCTGTCTGTTTGGAGTTTGCACATTCGTCCTGTGACCGTGTAAGTTTCCTCCGGGTGCTCCGGTTTCCTTTCACACCCCAATGGCGTGTGGGTTTGTAGGTTAATTGGCCTCTCTAAATTGCCCCTATTTTGTAGGGAATGGATGAGAAAGTGGGATAATATAAAATGAGTGATGGATGGTCAGTGTGGTCAGTGTGGACAGTGTGGGCCGAAGGGCCAGTTTCTATGCTGAATCTCCAAACTAAACTAAACTATTTCAGCAACATCCTGCCACTAAACCAATGTTTATAGTATATACATTTTTCTCCGGGTACTCCGGTTTCCTCACACATCCCAAAGACATGCACGTTTATAGATTAATTGGCTTCTGTAATTGATCCTGAAGAGTGTGGAACTAGTGTACAGCTGATTGGCGCAGACTCAGTGGGCAGAAGGGCCCGTTTCCATGCTATATTACTAAACTAATGAAAATGTTCAGAAAGACAATTGCTTTTTAATGCTGTGTTCAGGTTTTTGATTTGATCACTTCTTCACACAAGATGACAATAGGTGGCACGGTAGCGTGGCGGTAGATGGATCCACCAACCACTCCAGAGTCCCGGGTTCGACCTTGACTACGGGTGCTGTCTGTACAGAGTTTTTGCGTTCTCCCCGTGATCTGTGTGGGTTTTCTCCGAGATCTTTGGTTTCCTCCCACACACCAAAGACGTACATGTTTATAGGTTAATTGGCTTGGTATAAATGTAAAAAAAGTCTAGTGTGTATAGGACAGTGTTAATGTGCGGGGATCGCTGGTCGGTGCAGACTCGGTGGGCCGAAGGGCCTGTTTCTGCGCTGTATCTCTAAACTAAACTAAAGATGTCTGTACCATACACAAGAACGCCCCTTCATTAGAGACTGGTCTCCCGATCTTAGCTCAAATGGACCAGTCTTCTTTTCAGATTCAGTTCAGCTCAGGTCACATGTGTATTAAGATAACATTTCTCAGTTTGGATCTTGTCAGCCGGGCTCTATAATCTATCCAGAGTCAGGTTGATTACCTCGTATCTTCTTTGCTCTTAGTTGGGTTGGATCAAATTTAGATCATGAACTTAACTGTAGTAGACATTAATCAGCCCTCAATCCACCAACCTTCCTCCAAATATTATTAATTAATTGGATCATCTCATTCCCTGACTGCAGGCTACAATCACAGACCCACAGCCAACTAACAGAGCTGCAACATAGTGAATAAATTATAGCATCCTAAATTATCCCATGGAGGACGATGATACTTTACTGTAACGCACCTAGCTACTGGCAGTGAAATTCTTTATTTTTGCATACAAAGCACACAAAAAAGCTGCCACAAAGGCACCGACAAAGTTACAAGTATTCACATGTTACAGAAGTACAATTAGGCCATTCGGCCCATCGAGTCCACTCCGCCATTCAATCATGACTGATCTCTGCCTCATTCCATTTTCCTGCCTTCTCTCCATAACCCTTGACACCCGTTCTAATCAAGAATTTGTCCATCTCTACCTTAAAAATATCCACTGGCTTGGCCTCCACAGCCCTCTGAGGCAATGAGTTCCACAGATTAACTAGCCTCTGACTAAAGAAGTTCCTCCTCACCTCCTTTCTAAAAGAGCACCCTTTAATTCTGATGCCTTGACCTCTGGTCCTAGACTCTCCCACCAGTGGAAACATCCTCTCCACATCCACTCTATCTGTGCCTTTCATTATTCTAAGTTGCAATGAGCCCTCAATCTTCTAAACTCCAGCAAGTAGAGACCCAGTAGTATCAAACACTCATCCTATGCTATCCCATTCATTCCTGGGATCATTCTTGTAATGATTCTCCTCTGGACCCTCTCCAGAGCCAGCACATCCTTCCTCAGATATGGGGCCCATATCCGTCCCTCCATCCCTTAGTTCTCAGCTGCCCTCCCTCTTTGTTCTCGATGGTCCCTCCACATGGCCTGTGGTCTTGACCCCAAGGTTCTGCCCCGACTCACCTCATTCCCCCTTCGCTCCTCGCCGGCTTCTCCTTGGGCTGCAGCCGGAGTGTCCCGGCCCGCTGCTCGTTGAAAACGTCATTAAAACTTAAAAAACAAAATGACTTACGTTTGTTGTCAAATATAATCTTGGATTGTATGTACACCTCAGTTGGATCACGTTTGGGAGAGGAGGGCCGCACAGCATTGGGCGGGAAGGGCATAGGCTGGGGAATGAGGACCCCCGGGGAGGCATTCTGGGAAGTCGCTTGGTTGTCTTCATGCTCTGATGTCTAGGAAAGAAAAAGCAAGGTGAGAAACAGATTCTTTGTAGAAAGCTGCAAACAAAACACGTTACATTGAATGTAACACGAGGCACTCATTCCAAGTCAGCATTCCCAAGGTCTCTTCACAATTCAATGCCTCTCCTCCAAGATCCCTTCCTACTGTAATCAGTGACACCTCTTCTGGATATCACCCATGCCTGGAACACTGATTTTAAATGATATTTCCTTTCACATTTTAGATTTTAATCAGCCCTGCCCTTGTCACAGAACTCACCATTTCTTCCATGTACCCAAAACCCACCCACCACTTGTAATTTAAAAATGTTTAGGGGGTTTAAAATCCTTCCGATTTGGTCAAAGGTCATCAAGCCAAAGTGCTAATGAGATCACTCCTGCCACATGTGCCATTTGAACTGAAGATAGACACACAATGCTGGACTAACTCAGCGGATCAGGCAGCATCTCTTGAGAAAAGGAATGGGTAATGTTTCGGGTCGAGACCCTTCTTCAGACCCGTTTGAACTGCTGTACTTTCTTGTACTTTTGTTTTATTTGCGATTAGCATCACAGGGATTCATTACTCCTATAGCAGCCGATTACATCCTCCAGAAATGTGGCTTGAAATCTAAATTGATTTAGGGATAAATGTAGGAGATACAGAAGGTGCAATTAGCTTGCAAGGGTCTGCTCGTCTCCAGCTCCTGATCACTGCTCTGGGGGAGACAAAAGCAACGTGAAGACCCCCAAGTCCCACTCCCACCATCGAGAAAGTTGTGAAACTTACAGTGTTTGGAATTTTAGTTGGTGAAGGAGGTCCTGTAAAAAAGAAAAAAATATTAATAAATGGGAAGGAGAGAGTGAGAGTAGTATAATGATTAGTGCGGGTGTCAGAGGTTATGGGGAGAAGGCAGGAGAATGGGATTAGGTGGGAGAGATAGATCAGCCATGATTGAATGGCGGAGTAGACTTAATGGGCCGAATGGCCTAATTCTACTCCTATAATTTATGACCTTAAGAGAGAGAGAGAGAGATAGATAGCGAAGCAAGGCGGAGAAAGGGTAGGAAAACGCAAGGCTGTGGGAAGGAAGGAAGTACCAAGAGAAAGTGAAGTTGGCCAAAGGGGTCAATGAAGCAGTAGAACGAGAAACCAAGGTTGGGGGAATGGAGTGTAAAAACAAGAGGGTGGGGAGGTGGGAAGAGTGGAAGCCAAAACAGGATGGGAGGGACAGGAGGTGGGCCAGAGAAAAAGTGCTGGAGTGGAAGGAGACAGAAGCAGAAGTGAAAATTGAGGGCAAACAGGGAACGCAATGGTTAATCTGCAGGACTAAGTTCATATCATAAGAAAACAATAAATCAGCATCACAATGTGCTATAAATAGTATATTGTAAATCAACAAATGCACCAGGGCGTTTTCCAAAGTGGGATTTATATACTAGTTCGCAGCTGGAAAGCTGCTATGTATTGACACATCAATACTATCTGTGCTTTAATTCAGTACTCCACCTCCCCAAGATTGTCAGTATTATTTCACGAGGTTCAAGCCTTTCAATCTTTAGGACTCCTCAACTAGAAAGAACAATGTAGAAAGACAAAGCCAGGCAGGGGAGGGGAGCACATAGAGAGAGAGAGAGAGAGAGAAAGGTGAGAAAACAATAACAGCAGAAGCAGCCTCACAATCTGTATTTAGTTCAACCAGACTCTACAAGTATTGATGTTCTTCACCCCCTCACAGACTATTCATTTAAAAAAAATACCATTCAATGTCTTTGTATTGCTGAAAAGTCAGCATTTATTTCCAACCTACCAATAGATCTTAAGATGAAGCCTTTATCATTTTTGGTGGTGGAGGTTGCAGGCTCAGCATGCGGTTTTGCTGTAGCTTAGGTAAGTTAATCGAGCTACAGATCCACCTGCCCAAATAGGATGAGGGCTTCAGGCACATTAGAATACTCCAAGTCATCTGCCATCTTAGACAATAGACAATAGACAATAGGTGCAGGAGTCTTGATTCAGAAACTTAACGCCATTATCTTATCACTGGAGCCAAATGCTGGAATGTTGTGCTATAGCTTTGTGGGGTTAACATCTTCGGAAGGACTGGTAGAAGTGACTACGCCACAGTCCTTCTGGAAACAAGGTCCCATCTACACATTGACGACAGCTTCCACAACTGTTGTGCCAATGGAGTGGTCACAAGTCAGATCTGGCAGCTCACAACTGATAACATCATAGGGAGACTATCTACCAGGCCACAAGATTATATATCGTGGCAGTGTATTTTGCTGCTGCTGATCGAAGGTATTTATTCACAAAATGCTGGAGTAACTCAGCAGGTCAGGCAGCATCTCAGGAGAGAAGGAATGGGTGACGTTTCGGGTCGAGACCCTTCTTCAGACTGATGTCAGGGGGGCGGGACAAAGGAAGGATATAGGTGGAGACAGGAAGATAGAGGGAGATCTGGGAAGGAGGAGGGGAAGAGAGGGACAGAAGAGTCTGGGTCAAAATGTGGTCATAGAGTAGGGGGGCAGGAGAAATCACAAAGGGGGAGCAGCGAGAGAGCATGTTGCTAAACTCTCGTCGAAGAGAGGAGGAGAACTGCTGCTGCTGATAGTCCATATGCCCTAGATGCCCAGTTGAGAGCTGCCAAATAGATGCCAATTTAATTAATAGAGATGCGTTGAAAGGTCACAAACCTGAAAGACTAATTGTTTTTCTCTGTACAGATAATGCCTAACCTACGAAGCATTTCAATCATTGTTTTTTAATATGCAGAAGCACCAACAGGTGGTGCACCTAAAAATAAAGTGCCAACCTGGAAAGGCTATCACACAGAATTACATTCTGCGAAACACATAAACAGCACATAACAGATACAACTAAACAATCCTGCAACTGACAGATCAAAATGTAGTTGTGAATAATGATGGATAATTAGGTAGCTGACAGAAGGAGACAGCTCATCCTTAATGACATCAGGGCCCAGTATGGGAGTAGTAAAGGCCAAAGCAGTTGCAACCATCTCTGGCCAAAAGTTAGTGACCCATGCTGCCATCTCCCCGAGATTCCCCACCACCACAGATGCTAATCTTCAGCAAATGTAATTCACTTCATGGGATATAGCAAAATGTCTGACAGCATTACACATAACAAAAACTATGAACCAGATGACACCTGAGCAGTGATACTGAAGTCCCAGCTGCATCTCAAGCCAAACTGTTAACAGTTGTGTTACAAAACTAGTACCTAGATGACCATGTAAAAAATCACCTGCATACTCCTTGTTCGCAAAAAGTAGGACAAATTCAATTTACAGCCCAGTCTATTCTTCAGACTGATAGATATCGTTAACAGTGGCATAACCTGGCACTTGCACTCCAACAACCTGTTCACCAAAGCCCAGCTTCACAGGAATTTACAGCATACTTTGGTTCAGACCAGAGATGGTGTTTTTCAAAGGCAAGCACACACTGACTACCCTTCATATTGAGGCACCAAGGAGCCTTGGCAAGACTCAAATCCGTGGGCATCAAGAGATAAAGACTCCAATGGTTAGAGTCAGATCTTGTATGGGGGAGTTGGAGGCCATTCACCTTGGTCCCTATCATCCCAGCTGCTCCATCAATGACCTAACTCGCAAGTCAAGATGAAAAGGATGCCGACAAATAATTGAGTTACTTTGCTAAATAATTGGCATGTGTGGCAAGGAACACTCAATTCAAAAGACTGCCAGAAAATGATCAGCAAGAGAAGTTGTAACCAGCGACTTCTGCAAACAGCTACTTTTGATATTCAATGACATGAACATCCTCAAAAGGCTAGCTGGGGGGGGGGGGGGGGGGGGAGGGAGAAGGTCTATCCAGTTTGTGGTGATTGGTGGTAACCCAACTGAACCACTAACACATACTTTTGTTACCAAAACAAGTTGGAGACTGGATATTATACAACACGAAGGTATATATTCACAAAATGCTGGAGTAACTCAGCAGGTCAGGCAGCATCTCGGGAGAGAAGGAATGGGTGACGTTTCGGGTCGAGATCCTTCAGACTGATGTCAGGGGGGCGGGACAAAGGAAGGATATAGGTGGAGACCGGAAGATAGAGGGAGATCTGGGAAGGGGGAGGGGAAGAGAGGGACAGAGGAACTATCTAAAGTTGGAGAAGTCGATGTTCATACCACTGGGCTGCAAGCTGCCCAGGTGAAATATGAGGTGCTGTTCCTCCAATTTCCAGTGGGCCTCACTATGGCACTGGAGGAGGCCCATGACAGAAAGGTCAGACTGAGAATGGGAGGGGGAGTTGAAGTGCTTAGCCACCGGTAGATCAGATTGGCCAACGCGGACCGAGCGCAGGTGTTGAGCGAAGCGATCGCCGACCCTGCATTTGGTTTCGCCGATGTAAATAAGTTGACATCTGGAGCAGCGGATGCAATAGATGAGGTTGGAGGAGGTGCAGGTGAACCTCTGTCTCACCTGGAAAGACTGTTTGAGTCCTTAGATGGAGTTGAGGGTGGAGGTAAAGGGACAGGTTTTGCATCTCGTGCGGTTGCAGGGGAAAGTGTCCGGGGATGGGGTGGTTTGGGTAGGAAGGGACGAGTGGACCAGGGAGTTATGGAGGGAACAGTTTCTGCGGAACGCAGAAAGGGGAGGGGATGGGAAGATATGGCCAGTGGTGGGGTCCCGTTGCAGGTGACGGAAATGTTGGCGGATGATTTGTTGGATACGCTGGCTGGTGGGGTGGAAGGTGAGAACGAGGGGGATTCTGTCCTTGTTACGAGTGGGGGGAGGGGGAGCAAGAGCGGAGCTGCGGGATATAGAGGAGGCCCTAGTGAGAGCCTCATCTATAATGGAAGAGGGGAAGCCCCGTTTCCTGAAGAATGAGGACATCTCTGATGCCCTAGTGTGAAACACCTCATCCCGGGTGCAGATGCGGCGTAGACGGAGGAATTTTGAGTAGGGGATAGACTTTTTGCAGGAGACATTATTATACAACAAGTGACTTACCACTTGAGGCCTGTGGTCCTTTGTAAAGCATGTGTCAGCAGTGTGATGAATTACTTTGTGTAGCTGCACAGCACTTGAAGCTCAATACCATGCAGGGTTAAGCCACCAATTGATGAGTATCCCACTCATGCCAACTAGTCATTCCCTCCACCACCAGTGCAGTAAGGACCATCAGCAAAATGCATTGCAGGCATTCAGAGGCTACTGCGGTAGCATCCTGCAAACCGGTGACTTTTACGATCCAGAAAGAGATTGGGCGGCAGATGCAAGGACACGCAACTTTTCTTCCAAGACATACATCAAACCTATCGCTGTTTCTTTATCATAACAACCCAAATACAGGAATTCTATAACAGAAAGTGTGGAGGACCTTCAGCAGAAGGCTGCAGCACTTGAAGAAGTGTGAACACAAGAACACAAGAAAATGGGAGCAGGAGTAGGCCAACCGGCCCCTCGAGCCCGCTCCGCCATTCAATACGATCATGGCTGATCCTACCCCAACCCCCTTCCCACTATCGCCCTTCTTCCCACCCAAAAGAACCATGTGATCTCCTGGGAGAGGCGAAAAACCGGATTAAAACCCAGGCCAATTTGGGGAAAAAATCCGGGAAATTCCTCTCCGACCCCAAGCTAGGCGATTGAAACTTGTCCAGGAGATTACTCAAGTCTTACTATATTAGTGCTCTCCACTAGGGCAATGAAGGATGGTTCACAAATGCTAGCCTCGCCAAAAATACCCAAATCCCACAAAAAGGAATAAATTCCACAATCTAAGCACTTTGGCTAAAGTTGCTCCTAAAATCTATCAATTAATTGATTAGTGACCATCTGAAATTGATGCCGCTTAGTATTCATCTTTTTCTCCCTCTATGTGGAAATCAAACCTTATGCTTTTAATTTACTTCTCACTCTCTTTTCCAGGGGGGAGAATGCCTCACCTGCTGAATATTTTTTACACTCCCAATTCTGGTTTAACCCAAGTCACATTTTCAAGTCTTCATATATCCTTTTATGTTAACATGGAACCGGAATAGTGGTTGAAGATTAGCTGGGCTAAACAGACACGTTGGTGGGATGTATCAAAAGCTATTGATGCAAAGTGATAAAAACGTAACAAACCTCTTTGGACGAGCAGCGATATTTCACTCCCCACAGGCCAGTCCTTCAGGATGTCCACCACCTGGGCATGGCTCAGCTGTTGCACACTCTGCTGGTTAACCTCCTTGATCACGTCACCTTTCTGTAGACCTTTGCACCACTGGCTGTCTAGGATCATCTTCACTTTCTGCCCGGCTGGGCTGTCCGCTATGGCAAAACCAAAACCCTTTGGGCCCTTCAGCAGAGGAATGGGCAGTGTCTCAGGCTGCGAACCTGCCGAGGAGGTCATGGATGACCGGTCTTCAGTCAGGCCCAGGTAAGGTCCGTTTGAACGCTCGATGCTGCCTGCAGGGAGCTCTCTCCCACTGTGGTCCAGGAGTCCGGGGGAGATTTGTAGGCTCTGGGCTGTAATTGCCGGCTTTGCAGTCGTGGACAGCCCATCAACAATGGGGGTGGCACTCACTACGTCGATGGTTGGCACCTGTGTGTCAACAGGAAGCGGGTAACCGCGACACAGGATCAACTTCACCGTCTGGGTGATGGGAACAGACTGGAAAAGCTGCACAACGTCGGCGTGAGTCTGCCCAAGGACACAAGTGCTGTTTATATACACTATTACATCACCTGCAGATAAAAGCCCAAACCAAACAATCAGTGCCAAGCACACCACATTACGGACTTGCTAAGGCATGCCCAATCAGGCAACTCCAGATCTTTATCTGTATTAAAATAAATACCAATGATTCAATAATGTGATAAGCCTTGAGGATTAATACGGATACCAGTTTCCACATTTTCCCTCTATAATGTCGCACCTCCCAGTATTTATTGCCTTTTAAACACAACTTCACACAAGGAAGCTTGCTTTCCTGACAGATTTCCACCCCAACCCCACTTGACCTCGTCCCCATTTCCTCCTGTGATCCACCCATTTCCACTCCTTTCCCTTGTTACACTATTGGTCTCTCACCTCCTCACACTGTCCACTATTTTCCACCTACTCCAGTCTCCCTAGTCAGATTTTTCCCCCTTCCCCCTTAATTCCAAGGGTCTACACATCTCCAATCTATCTTGCCTCGTGTCTACTTTAGAAACATAGAAAATAGGTGCAGGAGTAGGCCATTTGGCCCTTCGAGCCTGCACCGCCATTCAATATGATCATGGCTGATCATCCAACTCAGTATCCTGTACCTGCCTTCTCTCCATACCCCCTGATCCCTTTAGCCACAAGGGCTACATCTAACTCCCTCTTAAATATAGCCAATGAACTGGCCTCAACTACCTTCTGTGGCAGAGAATTCCACAGATTCACCACTCTCTGTATGAAAAAAACCCTTCTCATCTCGGTCCTAAAAGACTTCCCCCTTATCCTTAAACTGTGACCCCTTGTTCTGGACTTCCCCAACATCGGGAACAATCTTCCTGCATCTAGCCTGTCCAACCCCTTAAGAATTCTGTAAGTTTCTATAAGATCCCCCCTCAATCTTCTAAATTCCAGCGAGTACAAGCCGAATCTATCCAGTCTTTCTTCATATGAAAGTCCTGCCATCCCAGGAATCAATCTGGTGAACCTTCTCTGTACTCCCTCTATGGCAAGAATGTCTTTCCTCAGATTAGGAGACCAAAACTGTACGCAATACTCCAGGTGTGGTCTCACCAATGCCCTGTACAACTGCAGCAGAACCTCCCTGCTCCTATACTCAAATCCCCTCGCTGTCTATTTTCCCCCTAACACCCTTGCTCCATTTAAGTCCAATCCTTGGTTGACCACTTTTCCACACATTGAATGTGCTTTTCCCCAGTCTCCATCCCCATTATCTGCACATTTCCCATTCCCCACAACTACGATTTCCCAGCTTAGCTCTCTGGAACGCCCATCACTTGCATCTTGTGGTATTATGGGGAAGCTCTGGCATTTATGTAAATGCTTACAAGTTCTGAATTGGAAACTTGCCTGCCAACATGTTCCCCTCCTGAGCAGCAGGTCCATCTTGAATCACATTCTTCACTTGCAGGAACTCATCCGGGCTGTCTCCGCCAATGATTGTAAAGCCAAACCCCATAGCACTCTTCTGAAGTGTTGTCCGAATGAGCATTCCCTGAAGGTGGGAGGGGTCTCGAGTAAACATCGGCCTCTCTAATATGGGATCGAGCGGGAGAGGTTGAAAAGAGAAGCAAACAAATTAAAAATTTTAAACGGTGGCCTGACACAAAAAAGGCAAAATTCTCGAAGGACTGTTCCGTTAAGCTTTTTGAGATGAGGGGGACTGCGGGAGGGCGAGGGTCAAAGGAGGAGAGCAGAAGGGGAGAAGAGAACAGGAGAACACAAAAGACAGGGGAGCGGAGAAAAAAGCAGGCAGGACGAGGAGGGCGGATATCTCAATTTTCTGGACTAGAATCTCCTCGTTAAGTTAAAGTAAACATTGTCCAGCACAATATTTACTTATAAAACTAGCTTTGGCATCCATGCACACTTTACACTCCAATTTGTTTGTAGAGCTATATTTTCATGCATGGGACAAGGTTAGCTCTAATACATGGTTCTGGGAGTGACAAACTCTGGGCAAGAGCATAAAGAGGGGTGCAAAGGAATGCTCATTGGGAAAGTGAAAGGAGCAGGGAGCTCAAGATTCCTTGAATAATTTCCATTCTTTCAGTTACTTTTGGACAAAGTTCACAGCAACAAGAGATTAGAAGAAAGGGTGTGGTGTGGACTTTCATTTATTATTAAACTTAAAAAAACACTCTCATGCTTGATGTGTGCTATCTGATGGCAAATTTGCCTTTAAATGCCTAATGTGTTTGAGCAGGTCGAGTGGGGAAGAGTGACGTGGAGAGCAGGATAATGCGGAGGTGGAGAGAGCAGAGAAACTGCAGTGGGAGAGAACAGTGGAAAATAGTGCCGGAGGTCCCCATGCTTTGACACAGAGTTCAATTCATACAATGGCAAACGGTGAAAGTTTCCATTTCATCAATCTGAAGCTGTCAAAGAAAATACACAAAACTTCCCAGGACTCGGGGGCCTGTGCTTTCGGGAGAGATTGGGCAGGGCAGGACTTCATTCCTTGGAGTGTAGAAGGCCGAGGGACATTAGAGGTGTATAAAGTCACAAAGAGAATAGATATTTATTTCACAAAATGCTGGAGTAACTCAGCAGGTCAGGCAGCATCTCAGGAGAGAAGGAATGGATGCAGATAACTGCAGATGCTGGTACAAATCGAAGGTATTTATTTCACAAAATGCTGGAGTAACTCAGCAGGTCAGGCAGCATCTCAGGAGAGAAGGAATGGATGATGTTTCGGGTCTCTAGTTCTTGACACAGGATGTGGGAAGATAGGGACGTCGCTGGAGCTTCTGGGAGCTACACCTGCAAGAACTGTGTCCAGGTGCAGCTCCTGAATGGACGTGTGGTGGAGTTGGAGAGGCAGTTGAATGACCTCAGGGCCATCCGGGAATGCGAGAGTTTCCTGGACAGGACCTATTGTGAGGCTGTCACGCCAAGGGTCCAGGTCGAGCGAAGGTGGGAGACTGTTTCAGGGGGGAGTGGACGTGGACTACAGGAGACCCCAGTGGCTGTGCCTATTGCAAATAGGTATACCCTCTTGGGAACTGTCGGGGCAGAAGACGTTTCCAGTCCGAGTGGCGGACCTGTTGGCAAGGATACTCGACAGGGGAGACCGAAGTCAGGATGAGCCGTAGTGGTCGGTGACTCCATCGTCCGAGGGACGGACAGAAGATTCTGTGGCAGCAGGAGGGACTTGAGGATGATCTGTTGCCTCCCTGGTGCCAGGGTTCAGCACATCACGGACCGGCTTCAGAAAATCCTAGTGAGGGAAGGCGATCAACCTGAAGTCGTTGTGCACGTGGGCACGAATGACGTCGGGCGGAAGAGGAAGGAGGTGCTACAGCGGGAGTTTAGAGAGTTAGGAAAAAGACTGAGAAGTAGGACGTCGAAGGTGGTTATCTCTGGACTGCTACCGGTACCTCGTGCTGGTGAGGCCAGGAACAGAGAGATAGAGGGTATGAATTTATGGCTGAGGGGCTGGTGCAGAGAGCAGGGATTTCGATTTCTGGACCACTGGGATCTCTTCTGGGCTAGGGGTGACTTGTACAAAAGGGACGGGTTACATCTTAACAGCAGGGGGACAAACATTCTGGCAGGCAGGTTTGCTAGTGCGCCACCTGTGGCTTTAAACTAAGTAGTGGGGGGGAGGGGTTAACAAATTGGGAATATGAAGATGAGGTTAAAGGGAATACAGGAGATATTGCAGAAGACTCTCGGAAGAATGGGAACAGAAGTTCTAGAGGGGAAAAGAGATTAAGGGCAGGGCCATTTGTGACCGATGTGAGAGGGGAGGTAAATACAGAAGTTAAAGTGTTGTACTTAAATGCGCGTAGTATAAAAAATAAAGTGGATGAGCTTGAGGCTCAGTTAGTCATGGGCAAGTATGATGTTGTAGGGATCACTGAGACATGGCTACAAGAGGACCAGGGCTGGGAACTGAATATTCAGGGGTACACAACGTATAGAAAAGACAGACAGGTGGGCAGAGGGGGTGGGGTTGCTCTGATGGTAAGGAATGATATTCATTCCCTTGCAAGGGGTGACATAGAATCAGGAGATGTTGAATCAGTATGGATAGAAATGAGGAATTGTAAGGGTAAAAAGACCCTAATGGGAGTTATCTATAGGCCCCCAAACAGTAGCCTCGACATAGGGTGCAAGTTGAATCAGGAGATAAAATTGGCGTGTCACAAATGTAATGCTACGATGGTTATGGGAGATTTCAACATGCAGGTAGACTGGGAAAATCAGGTTGGAAATGGACCCCAGGAAAGAGAGTTTGTAGAGTGCCTTCGAGATGGATTCTTAGAACAGCTTGTACTGGAGCCTACCAGGGAGAAGGCAATTCTGGATTCAGTGTTGTGTAATGATCCTGATCTGATAAGGGGACTAGAGGTAAAAGAGCCATTAGGAGGCAGTGATCACAACATGATAAGTTTTACTCTGCAAATGGAAAGGCAGAAGGGAAAATCGGAAGTGTCGGTATTACAGTATAGCAAAGGGGATTACAGAGGCATGAGGCAGGAGCTGGCCAAAATTGACTGGAAGGAGGCCCTAGCAGGGAAGACGGTAGAACAGCAATGGCAGGTATTCCTGGGAATAAGGCAGAGGTTGCAGGATCAATTTATCCCAAAGAGGCGGAAAGACTCTAAGGGGAGTAAGAGACACCTGTGGCTGACGAGGGAAGTCAAGGACAGCATAAAAATTAAGGAGAGGAAGTATAACATAGCAAAGAAGAGTGGGAAGACAGAGGATTGGGACTCTTTTAAAGAGCAACAAAAGTTAACTAAAAAGGCAATACGGGGAGAAAAGATGAGGTACGAGGGTAAACTAGCCAATAATATAAAGGAGGATAGCAAAAGTTTTTTTAGGTACGTGAAGAGGAAAAAAATAGTCAAGGCAAATGTGGGTCCCTTGAAGACAGAAGCAGGGGAATTTATTATGGGGAACAAAGAAATGGCAGACGAGTTAAACCGTTACTTTGGATCTGTGTTTACTGAGGAGGATACACACAATCTCCCAAATGTTCTAGGGGCCAGAGAACCTAGGGTGATGGAGGAACTGAAGGAAATCCACATTAGGCAGGAAATGGTTTTGGGTAGACTGATGGGACTGAAGGCTGATAAATCCCCAGGGCCTGATGGTCTGCATCCCAGGGTACTTAAGGAGGTGGCTCTAGAAATAGTGGAAGCATTGGAGATCATTTTTCAATGTTCTATAGATTCAGGATCAGTTCCTGTGGATTGGAGGATAGCAAATGTTATCCCACTTTTTAAGAAAGGAGGGAGAGAGAAAACGGGTAATTATAGACCAGTTAGTCTGACATCAGTGGTGGGGAAGATGCTGGAGTCAATTATAAAAGACGAAATTGCTGAGCATTTGGATAGCAGTAACGGGATCATTCCGAGTCAGCATGGATTTACGAAGGGGAAATCATGCTTGACAAATCTACTGGAATTTTTTGAGGATGTAATTAGGAAAATTGACAGGGGAGAGTCAGTAGATGTGGTGTACCTCGACTTTCAGAAAGCCTTCGACAAGGTCCCACATAGGAGATTAGTGGGCAAAATTAGAGCACATGGTATTGGGGGTAGGGTACTGACATGGATAGAAAATTGGTTGACAGACAGAAAGCAAAGAGTGGGGATAAATGGGTCCCTTTCGGAATGGCAGGCAGTGACCAGTGGGGTACCGCAAGGTTCGGTGCTGGGACCCCAGCTATTTACGATATACATTAATGACTTAGATGAAGGGATTAAAAGTACCATTAGCAAATTTGCAGATGATACTAAGCTGGGGGGTAGTGTGAATTGTGAGGAAGATGCAATAAGGCTGCAGGGTGACTTGGACAGGTTGTGTGAGTGGGCAGATACATGGCAGATGCAGTTTAATGTAGATAAGTGTGAGGTTATTCACTTTGGAAGTAAGAATAGAAAGGCAGATTATTATCTGAATGGTGTCAAGTCAGGAAGAGGGGATGCTCAACGAGATCTGGGTGTCCTAGTGCATCAGTCACTGAAAGGAAGCATGCAGGTACAGCAGGCAGTGAAGAAAGCCAATGGAATGTTGGCCTTCGTAACAAGAGGAGTTGAGTATAGGAGCAAAGAGGTCCTTCTACAGTTGTACCGGGCCCTGGTGAGACCGCACCTGGAGTACTGTGTGCAGTTTTGGTCTCAAAATTTGAGGAAGGATATTCTTGCTATTGAGGGCGTGCAGCGTAGGTTCACTAGGTTGATTCCCGGAATGGCGGGACTGTCGTATGTTGAAAGGCTGGAGCAATTAGGCTTGTATACACTGGAATTTAGAAGGATGAGGGAGGATCTTATTGAAACATATAAGATAATTAGGGGATTGGACACATTAGAGGCAGGAAACATGTTCCCAATGTTGGGGGAGTCCAGAACAAGGGGCCACAGTTTAAGAATAAGGGGTAGGCCATTTAGAACGGAGATGAGGAAGAACTTTTTCAGTCAGAGAGTGGTGAAGGTGTGGAATTCTCTGCCTCAGAAGGCAGTGGAGCCCAGTTCGTTGGATGCTTTCAAGAGAGAGCTGGATAGAGCTCTTAAGGATAGCGGAGTGAGGGGGTATGGAGAGAAGGCAGGAACGGGGTACTGATTGAGAGTGATCAGCCATGATCGCATTGAATGGCGGTGCTGGCTCGAAGGGCTGAATGGCCTAGTCCTGCACCTATTGTCTATTGTCTATAGAGGGCATAGGTTAGGGTGAGAGAGGACAGATTTAATAAGAACCCGAGGGGTATTTTTTTCGCCATACAGAGGGAGGTGGGATATATAGCAAACTTCCAGTTGAGGCAGGTACAATAACACTTGAAAGACATTTGAACAGATATATGGATAGGAAAGATTTAATGGGATATGGGCCAAACACAGCTAAATGGGGCTATCTTAGATGGGGCATCTTGGTTGGTATGGTCTAAGATTATTAAAATAATCAGCAAACTTCAATGAACATTTTAAATGGTTTGGGACATAAGGAGGTAATAAAAAGCACAATGTAAAGGCCAAGTTTTCCCTTGTATATGTAGGTTCCATACCTGGCCGCTGATCTGCATGCAACCCTCGCTGACTGTCCCGGTGGTGGACCACCTGCTTTTTCCGCTTTGCTTCAATGACTGGATTCTCAAACTGGGTTCTCTGGTTTACGTGGCTGAGGGGTCGCAGTGAGGAGACAAAAGGGAAAGAAGATTACTCAGTCTGAGCAACAACTTTGCATATTTACTCACAAGCATTTTTCACCCACGGTTTCACTGATACACTCATGTGGACATGCTCCTAAAACCTGCCTCTTGTGAATTCCACCTTTTCTCAAATATATATATGTTGAAAAAGGGTCATTTGGTCAGTTAGGTCAATTACCAGGAGGACGATCAGATCTGTAGAGCTATCCCCGGGTGCCAGCTGCTTCAGCATAATGGCCATGCTAAGGAATACAAAAAGGTGAAGAGCCAAACTGACAAGATGAGAGAGATGGAAGGGAATCCTCAGATGAGAGAGCACTGATGCGGAAGGGTTTGTCCAGTGAGTAGACACAGAATGGGCATATTGGCAGATGACAGAAGGGGAAAAAGAATGGGTATGTTTGGTTGGTAAGCTTCATCAGTACTGAAAGATCTTAAGAGTTAATTCTTTTTGATTACCAATCCTTGACGAGTGATGTGTGTGGCAGAAAGAAATGCAATAGGATGGGAGGTGGGAGCGATTATCTATCAAAAATAACGATGATAGGAAGCAAAGGTCCTCTTCCCATAACTAAGGTTGAAGCAAAGGTTGTCTCAAACTCCACAACCCAAAGTAGACATAAGACAAGATAACATTCAACGCCAGATGCAACTGGAACTCAATTAAATAATGGCCCCATAGGCAATATAGGATGGCGTCAGCTGGATATTAAGTTTGGCAGCATCAAATGTCTTTGGGATAGTTAGATGAGCAGAAGGATAAAGCAAATTATCTCATTCAATGGGAAGGTTGCTGAGCAGACTTAAGGTGTAAATTTTAAAGGGACACCCAATAAAGGACATTAATATCATAACAGGGAAAAACCAGTAGCCATTTACTACTTGACCCAGTTGGTGCCACATTCATCCTTTGGAATCTGTGGGACAAATGCTACCAAATAGAGGACAGCAACAGGTGAAACCATGTGTAAAAATCCTTAGCACAGGTTTGCATCAAAACATTGAGATCAGTCCTGTGCTAAACAGATATTAACAGATACCTCATATTTTAGAGTAACTTACTCAATGTAGTAGAAACCATACACTGGATCGCTGATCTTTTCCCAGCCATATGGAAGCTCTGTAAGTTTGAAAATTAAAAGAATACGATGATCAGTTCCATAAATGAAAGTCAACTACAACTCAGTGCTGTATTAATAACAGCCACATACTACAATATCCAGCAAAAGCTCCTCAGAACTCCTGTTGTGAGTGGGATTAGACTCCATTCAGTCCTGGTTTATTAAACTGTGACGTGAGCAGTTACCAAATAATCAGAGTGTATCTGTAGGATTAGAATTCTTGTGGAAACAATTCGAGATAGTGACCAGCCGAGTGGATAGAACACATTTCTATTGTTGGCATCTCTGGACGGCCACAGTTTCGGATCGGAACCCTTCTTCAGACTGGATGCAGTTTTCCAGCGGTCTGAAGAACTCACACGACCCAAAACATCATTTATTCCCCTCCACAGATGCTGCCTGACCCACCGAGTTCTGCCAGTACATGGTTTTAAAGCTGCAGATTCCAGCACCTGTAGTCCATTGTGTCTCTAAGTTTTTATTTATGTTGTCCATGTGGAATCCATGAGTATTAGAAAAACAAAGCACATTGAACTGGTGGCAATCCTCTCACACATCTATAAGCTGGGAATTACAAGAAAATTTGTAATAAAGACAGTGTTCGGATTACTTAAATGAGACAAAGAGTTGCCCTGGGATATGGAGAAACAAGCAGCTGTAAATGCTGGAATCTGGAGCAAAAATGTAGTTCAAGGGCCTCAGATTTCTATTAAAAAACACAGATGCATTGTAAATGACACAAGATACAAGTTTCATAGTACGACAAACTAAGTGTGTAAAACTGGGAAATGGAATTCAGTAACACAATTAGCACTTAGGATTTTAAAAGCAAGGGAATAGAAGCTGTAAAGGAGCGAAGGAAGTTAAGTGCCCATAGACACGAACCGTTAAAAGATAACCCACAGCTGCAAAACACGATTTAATCCTGACTTTTACCTCAAGGGGAATGGAAAATAAGTGAGAAAACTATGTGGTATTTTTAGAAACTTATATCGGGCAACATGGAGCACAAAGTTCAATATCTGCCACTAAATTTCAGCCTCTCTGGGATGGAGAAGGAAAGTGAGTCGAATATACTAACCTTGGATAAAATAGAACATGGATTCCATAGAAATAAGAGGGGACCATGCTAAATTTAAATTTGAAACCAAAATGTATAAAAATACCCTTTAATAAAATCTGACAATGTGCACTTTAACCAAGTGATTTTTTTTAAATTACAAATCTCAAATTGTGGAGTACAGAGGCAAATAAATAAATGATGGGTCTTTGTCCCAAACATTATGGAGGGCACTGTATCCCTCTTGGGCTCACATATGTCTCTATCCAACAATTTGTTATCAGGGAATTTCCTCGGCTAAAGCCGGCCCTGATGTGTCCTGTTTGTCTTCGCTTCCAGATTTTTCCCCCCCGCTTTCCCTACTACAATCAGTCTGAAGAAGGGCCCTGATGCTAAATATCTCTTGTCCATTTTCTCCATCGGTGCTACCTGACCTGCTGAGTTACTCCATCATTTTGTGACCATCTTTGGATAAATCTAGATTAAGGTTGTAGAATGAACTAATCAAGATTTCTAAGGGGTGAGATTGAACAGAGAAACTACTTCCTTCAATGGAAAAATCTAAACCAATGGAGCAAAATCTGTTCAGTCATAATATTTAAGTTAAAGAGACCTTAAGGCACCCTCCTCCAAAATCTATCTATTTCAGCACCAGAAACATGTAGCAAACTGATTTGCTCTGAACTACTGCCAGAAATGGCCCACAGGGGCAGCTGTACTCAGGAAGTTTAAGCAGATGAAGATTTTTTTTAAGTTCTAAAATATTAGCACTAATCCTGCATTTGGTAGAAGGCCAAATTCAGCTCTATTAATCCAGAAGTTAAGAAACTGCAGACAATAAATTGATCTCTTACGAGCCGACATGCTTAGTTTTCGACCACACCAGCTCACGAAGCCAAGTCATTGAATAAGTGCAAGGAGTTACACAGGTAGCTTTATAGATGGAGGATATCAAGAATACGGGAATTTCAAGAGTTTCGGAATATGATAGAGATGAAGGAGAAGCTATATCTGTGCTGAATGCAGAGCAGGCTCAAAAGACCAAAGCGTTGACTCCAGAAATGATATCTCAGTTCACTAATCTCCTTAAAGGTTTGAGAGAGGGTTGGCTATTCCCTGCCTATCTTGTCTTTCCAACCATGGTTCTGGTATAAGCATGATCAACCCTATACTACATGTCTACATGGTGAGATGGTAGTGCACTTGGGATGGATAATAGCTTGCCAATATCACCCACAATGAGAACAAATGAACATCACAGGAGACAGACTAGTGACTGACATCTACTATAAACCCACTGACTCGCACAGCTATCTGGACTACACTTCTTCCCACCCGGCGGTCCCCTGCAAAAAGTCTATCCCCTAATTCCTCCGTCTACGCCGCATCTGCGCCTGGGATGAGGTGTTTCACACTAGGGCATCAGAGATGTCCTCATTCTTCAGGAAACGGGGCTTCCCCTCTCCCATTATAGATGAGGCTCTCACTAGGGTCTCTTCTACATCCCGCAGCTCCGCTCTTGCCCCCCCTCCCCCCACTCGTAACAAGGACAGAATCCCCCTCGTTCTCACCTTCCACCCCACCAGCCAGCGGATCCAACAAATCATCCGCCAACATTTCCGTCACCTACAACGGGACCCCACCACTGGCCACATCTTCCCATCACCTCCCCTTTCTGCGTTCCGCAGAGACCGTTCCCTCCGTAACTCCCTGGTCCACTCGTCCCTTCTTACCCAAACCACCCCATCCCCGGGCACTTTCCCCTGCAACCGCACGAGATGCAACACCTGTCCCTTTACCTCCCCCCCTCAACTCCATCCAAGGACCCAAACAGTCTTTCCAGTGAGGCAGAGGTTCACCTGCACCTCCTCCATCTCATCTATTGCATCCGCTGCTCCAGATGTCAACTTATTTACATCGGCGAAACCAAACGCAGGCTCAGCGATTGCTTCGCTCAACACCTGCGCTCAGTCCGCATTAACCAATCTGATCTCCCGGTGGCTGAGCACTTCAACTCTCCCTCCCATTCCCAGTCTGACCTTTCTGTCATGGGCCTCCTCCAGTGCCATAGTGAGGCCCGCCGGAAATTGGAGGAACAGCACCTCATATTTCGCCTGGGCAGCTTGCAGCCCAGTGGTATGAACATCGACTTCTCCAACTTTAGTTGTTCCTCTGTCCCTCTCTTCCCCTCCCCCTTCCCAGATCTCCCACTGTCTTCCTGTCTCTACCTATATCCTTCCTTTGTCCCGCCCCCCGACATCAGTCTGAAGAAGGGTCTCGACCCGAAACGTCGCCCATTCGTTCTCTCCTGAGATGCTGCCTGACCTGCTGAGTTACTCCAGCATTTTGTGAACATAAAATAGTGATTTGTGTACCTACCACTTTCCAATCTGCTTGAGCAGCATATATCAAATACACCTATGCCTCTACAGCCAACCTCAATTGCAAGATATTATACTCTATCCAGACTAGCAAGCACCCCATTAACACTGGATAACCCACCTACATGATAGACAAAAACATTGAGGAAGCCCCCCCCCCTCAAATATTTCCCATGTTTAGTTTAGTTTAGAGATACAGCGCGGAAACAGGATCTCGCGGCCCACTGGTTCTGTGCAAACCAGCGACACCTGCATATTAACACCATACCACTAGGGACAATCTTTACATTTACCAAGCCAATTAACCTACATACCTGCACGTCTTTGGAGTGTGGGAGGAAACCGAAGATCTCGAGAAAACCCACGCAGGTCACGGGGAGAACAGCACCCGTGGTCAGGATCGAACCCGGGTCTCCGGCGCTGCATTCGCTGTGAGGCAGCAACTCTATCGCTGCGCCACCGTGCCGCCCCTAATGGTCATGTTCCATGACCTACTACTCAGCCATTGACCTGAACATCCACTAATCCACAAACTGTCTGTACGGAGTTTGTATGTTCTCCGTGTGACTGTGTGGGTCTTCTCCGAGATCTTCGGTTTCCTCCCACACTCCAAAGACATACAAGTTTGTAGGTTTATTGGCTAGGTATAAGTGTTAATTGTTCCTGGTGTGTGCATAATGTGCGGGGATCGCTGGTCGGCGTGGACCCAGTGGGCCGACAGGGCCTGTTTCTGTGCTGTATCTCTAAAACTGAAACCTAAAACGAAAACGTTGTCCTCTGTTCCGAAGGACTGCCCAAGAGAAGAGATAATCAAAATTCACATTCCTATGAGATGTTACATCAAGATCCTGTTCAGTTGGGTAGGTGGATGACAATGACACCATGGCAGTGTTCAAAGAGTTAAAATGACCCTGATATCTGGTATATTTTCTCAAAATGACAGAAAACTGAGCAACTGCCTACTCTTTCAGCCATTGCTCATAATTGGCCATGGCATACCTGAATTTTTATTCGTTCTGTTGCTGGAATAGTATTTTTTTTTTCAAGCACTCTAAAACATTTCAACAAGCATACGTTTTGTCACTGATTGATTCTTGCTAAACATCATGCAGCCCTTTATAATAAATTCAGTCCTGTTTGGGTAGGTGACTGCAATTCATATAAAACCATCTTATTATAGGATTACATGTTGTCTACATATCCAAATTGTGTCAGGTAATGTATGCTCAACATTTGAATCGAACGGCTGAAATCCTACTCTGTCTTATTACCTTAACGAGTTACCCAAAATGGTCAAAGTCCTCAATGGAGTCGCAAAATGTTCTACAAGACAGGCTTTGTATAAAACCCTGTCTGAAGTGATGGAGAAAATCCCTCAAAATTATCTCAACAGCAGGAGATATCTCCTGCAGCTAAACACCTATTGCTCCAGTCAATGAAAGTTTCAGTATGTTGTGCGATTTGAACTGTTATTTTAATGCATTTTTTAAATGTTTGTGGCAATCTATTTATTATCAGTTATTTTATGAAAAGCATTGCAGAAGTTTGACTTCAATCAATGATGAGCACATTTAAATCTTCATTCTCCACATGACCTTTAAACATGCTTGAGTATTTAAAGTTTCAAGTGGATTAATCAACTTTAAAAGAGACATGATCCAAAGTGCAAAAATTGTCATCCCAAAAGTTCACTTTTCACTTGTACAGTGATTAAACCTGGGAAAAAGTCTCACTGGCTCTATAATATGTTTTGAAAGGTCCCCAAGGTTGTAACAAAAAAGTTATGGATATGCAAGTCCACTTTCAACAAAAATAAAGCTACGTATGTGAACTTTCCTGATGCCAATTTAGCAAATGTAGATCGGGAAATGTCTTGGGCCAGTCCCAGTCTGCCTGCCAGATGTCAGTGCTCAACCACTCCATGATCAGAGCGAGGATGGGTAAATGTGCAACCAAGCACCAATGTGTGGGCAACATGGCTCGGCAGAACTAAGAGACTCGGAAATGAAGTCTCTGCTGTTGAATAGCCTGCCAAAACTCACCGTATAGGCCCACAGATGTTGAATGGCCACTTGGGCGAGATACTGGAGGACAACCGGGGGTGCTCATGGAACCATGCCTCAGCAAGGAATCAGTGCCTTGAGGAGAGGAAGAGAGAACATTGGTGGAAAAGAGGAAGAGGAAGAAAATAGATACAAGGGAGCAACTTCAGGCTGTAATGTAATCTTAGCGTTCAACAGGGGTCATTTGCCGCTCACGCTTTACACTTGATACATGGGTGCAAGCTAAATTGCCTCTGTGAAACATTACTCTCCAAACAACTGTCTGTTTGTGACACAAGCCTTTTGTGCCTTTGCACACAATCTCACCTTGAGTCAAGAAGGCCAATAATGAAAAGCCTGTAAGTGACTGTGACAATGTCAAACCTGTAAGTTAGATTTTTTCAAAAAATATTGTGCGACTTAAAATCGGAAGAGACAGTGATCCCAAAATGTCCAGAGTCCTTTGAGGATATACTCTTATTTGGGATGCTGTTGGAACCCTTCAATCAAATGACAGCCACTCTTGCTATTGCCAGACAGATGCTCCATGTAACAGAGATTCTGTTGTTAATGATTAATAATAATAATAATAATACATTTTATTTATATAGCGCTTTTCATATACTCAAAGACGCTTTACAGAGATTTTGAGAACATAGGGAAATGAATAAATAGATAAATAAGTAAATAAATAAATGAACAGAGAAAGGAGACAGAAGGTGAGGTGACCTTCAGTGGTTGAAGGCAGTACTGAACAGGTGAGACTTCAGCGATGTTTTGAATGTGGTGAGTGTGGGGGAGTCTCTAACGGTTTGGGGTAGTGAGTTCCATAGGGTGGGAGCAGCGATGGAGAAAGCCCTGTCCCCCCAGGATCTGAGTTTAGTCCGGATGTGGGGGGATAGGAGATTGGCAGCGGCAGAGCGGAGGGTGCAGGTGGGAGTGTGCCTGTGGAGGAGGTCGGTCAGGTAGGATGGGGCCAGGTTATGGAGGGCTTTGTAGGTTATGAGGAGGATTTTGTACTGGATTCTCTGGGGGATGGGGAGCCAGTGGAGTTTATAAAGGACGGGGGTGATATGGTCACGGATCGACGTGTGTGTGTGAGTAGACGGGCAGCGGAGTTTTGAATGTATTGAAGTTTATTGATGATTTTTGAGGGTGCGCCATAGAGGAGGCTGTTGCAGTAGTCCAGACGGGAGGTGATGAAGGCGTGGATGAGGGTTTCTGCAGCTGTGGAGGAGAGGGATGGACGGAGACGGGCAATGTTTTTGAGGTGGAAGAAGGCTGTCTTTGTGATGTGTTTGATGTGTTTGTCGAAGGAGAGGGTTTGATCAAGGATGATTCCAAGATTCCGGATGTGAGGTGAGGTGGATACTGGGAGACCATCAATGTTGAGGATGAAGTTTTGGGTGGATTTGGTGAGCATTTTTGGACCAATGATGATGATTTCAGATTTGTTGCAATTGAGTTTGAGGAAGTTTGATTGAAGCCAAGATTTTATTTCAGTAATGCAGTTTGTCAGTGTAGAGTGTGTGGTGGAGGAGATTGACTTGGTGGAGATGAGGAGCTGGATATCATCGGCGAAGCAGTGGAAGTTGAGACCATGACGGCGGATTAATTGACCAAGGGGGAACAGGTAGAGGATGAAGAGGAGGGGGCCAAGGACTGAGCCTTGGGGGACACCTTGGGGGAGGGGAGCGGTGGGGGATTTACAGTTGTTAATGGAGATGAACTGGTGTCTGTCAGAGAGGTAAGATTTGAACCAGGATAGGGCTGTGCCGGTGATGTTAAGGGAGGTTTCAAGTCGGGTGAGGAGAATGGAGTGATTTATGGTGTCAAAGGCGGCGCTGAGGTCAAGTAGGATGAGGATGTTGAGGTTGCCAGCGTCGGAGGAGAGGAGAATGTCGTTTGTGATTTTGAGGAGCGCAGTTTCAGTACAGTGGTTTGAGCGGAATCCGGATTGGAAAGTTTCATACAGGTTATTGGTAGAGAGGTGGTATTTGGTGGTAGAGAGGTGGATTACACTTCCCCTATCTCCCCCAAGAGAGGAGCTTGAAGTCTGACAGTTGCAGAAAACCTCAGTTATGAAGTAACCAGATAACCAACCTCAGGATGGATACAAATTGAACCAACAAATGCACAGGCTTCCAGTCAAGACTTAAAAAGGAAAGGTATGTCACCTTACAAATTGGCCGGGGGGCCAAAATGCACAAGTTCTAGCCCACCAAGGGCAGCACAGTGGCGCAGCGGTAGAGTTGCTGCCTTACAGCGCCGGAGACCCGGGTGCTGTCTGTACAGAGTTTGTACGTTCTCCCCCGTGACCTACGTGGAATTTCTCCGAGATCTCACACACTACGAAGACGTAAAGGTTTGCAGGTTAATTGGCTTGGTATAAGTGTAAATTGTCCCTAGTGTGTGTCGGATAATGTTCATGTGCGATGATCACTGGTCGGTGCGGACTCGGTGGGCTGAAGGGCCTGTTTCCGTACCGTATCTCTAAACTAAACTTTAAAAAAAACTAAAGCTTGATTCAGTTTTGAATCAAAAATAGTCCTCCCCTTCCAGATATACAAGCTTCTCACCATAAGACCAATCTGACCCAAACTGCACCCCTTTATTCCCAACCACCTCAGACCATGAACCTCATAGTCCATTTTCTCCCATCTATCAAAACTCTATAGCTCAAACAATAGGTCTCTTTTTACCCGCCTCGTATCAGTGTGTATGGAAACAGGCTTTTCATTCCATATGCTCATTTAACCAGCTTCCATTTTACCTCATCATCTAATCAGCATATTAATACTGAATGTCCTATCATTTAATTTCCCTCAAAGGACAAAAACATAATCCATCTTCTTTCACTTCAAATGCTGACTGACCTGAAGTGAATATCCTACACTTAGATTTATAAAATTCACTTTACATTTTGTTTCCTGTTACATGGAGAGGTTTCCCTGCAAACATTTGCAAGTGGATTAGAGAACATACAATTACCAAGTTTCCAGTTATCATTTAGTTCAGAGATACAGTGTGAAAACAGGTCCTTCGGCCCACCGAGTCCACACCAACCTTCGGTCACCTATTCACATTAGTTCTACATTATCCCACTCTCACATTCACTCTCTACACACCAGGGGACATTTACAGAAGCCAACTTACCTAGAAACCTGCATGTCCTTGGAATATGGGAGGACACCCATGGGGTCACAAGGAGAATGTACAAACTCTGCACAGTGGTCAGGATCAAACCTGGATCTCTGGCGCCGCCATGAGGAAGCAGCTCTACCACAGCACAACAGTGTCACCACATTGGTACAAAACACTTCCATCCCAAGTCAGTCTAAATTAATCCTCCAATAGATGATCATATATTCAAGAATATAAATGAATGACACCATTTCAGGTTGGTCTGAGGATCTGGTATCAGTGGCGAGTCTATCCCATAAGCGTGATGGCCTGCATTAAATTACATATTAACTAAATAGAAATATATTGATCTGCGTATTTTATCTTAAGCGTAGTAAGGGTAAATTTTCAAAGCTGTTACTTACCCCCTTCATTGCCCTCTTCGGGAGGTTTTGCTTTCTTAGCAAGCCGAGGATCCAGCCACGTGGTCGTCTTAGTGTTGTGACTATGAAAGAAAGGAGGACATTCAACTGGCCATGGAGCACTGGAGAAGAGGATGGGAAAAGCAGACAGCATTGGGGAATAGAGGAGCCAAGGTGACTCAACAGTAAGGCAAGTACATTAACTGAATCATAGACCTGCTTGCACCGAAGAGAGGAAGAGACCACGCCTTTGGACAAGGGCAAATCAAGTTTTTACCACATTCCTGTGGCTGTACACAGACTCTTTGCTACATCTCCTTGATTCCCTAACGTTTGAGGCCCTCTGAGGGGGTGCTGTGAACTATTTACGTTGGTGCTGTTATGTTTGTGTGCCATTGTATGTTCGTTTCTTAGTACCTGAACTGATGTACAGCACTTTGGTCAACGTGGGTTGTTTTAAATGGGCTATACAAATAAAATTGACTTGACTTGACTTGATTACAATGATTTAGATAAATTATTCAGGGATATTGCAAAATCAAAAGATATCGATGCTGGGGTGAAATGTGGTTAAAAAAAGATGGATGTTTCATCCAGACAAATGTAAGACAACGCACTTTGCGAGTGCTAATTAGGCTACGACATACAACATGAACGAGAGGATGGCTGGGAGCTTTAACAAACTAAGAGATTTTGGAGGACAAGTCCACAGATCCTCGAAGATGACAACACAAGTGAACATGGTTAGCCATAGAATATTGGTCTCCATTAGTCAGGGCACTGAATACAGAAGCAGGGAAGTTATACTTCAACTCCATAAAACCCAGATTAGAAGTCAGCTGGAGAACTGCATCCAATTCTGATCACCAAGATAAAGGATAAGACATTGAAAAGGGTGTGTGTCATTGTCTGGGATGGAACTATTCAGTTATAGTCATAGAGTGATAGTGTGGAAACAGGCCCTTCGGCCCAACTTGGCCAACATGTCCCAGCTACGCTACCCCAACCTGCTTGTGTTTGGTCCATATCCCTCAAAACCTGTCCTATCCATGTACCTGTCTAACTGTCTCTTAAACGTTGGGATAGTCCCAGCCTCAACTACCTCCTCTGGCAGCTTGTTCCATACACCCACCACCCCTTGTGTGAAAAAGTTACCCTTCCGATTCCTATTAAATCTTTTCCCCTTCACCTTGAACCTATGTCCTCTGGTCCTCAATTCCCCTACTCTGGGCAAGAGACTCTGTGTATCTACTCGATCTATTCCTCTCATGATTTTATGCACCTCTATAAGATCTCCCCTCATCCTCCTGCGCTCGAAGGAATAGAGTCCCAGCCTACTCAACCTCTCCCTATAGCTCACATCCTCTAGTCCTGGCCACATCCTCGTTTTCAAGCTTGACAATATCTTTCCTATAACATGGTGATCTTTCCTATAACATATAAAGTTATGAGGAGGGACTGGAAAAACTAGCTCCTTTCTCCCTGGAGAAGTGATGGTTAAGAAGGGACAGAACTGAGGTACATTTAGTTCTGCGATAATGCGTGTTTCCACAGGCACAATGGATGTAGAACGATGAATTAGGTAATACTATGTGTGTTATGCGGGCTTAATTGGTTATAACAAGATTTCGATTTGGGAAGAAGAGAACCACTTTAAATTATTTTGGAAATTGACAAGCAGAAAAATAACTGTCTTAGAAACAAATTTCCATGTAGCTTCCACGTAGCATTCAGATATTACTGTCTCTAAAGAACACATCCTCCACTTTCACTATGGGAGGCATTGAAATTGACACTTGTGCCATTATCCTGTATTAAACAATGTAACATGCAACCTTTAATATTTTTAGATTGGAGTAACAAAAATAAACTTATAGCTATTAAAAAGGCCTTTATTTTGAAAATCCTCCAAGAAAAAATAACATTGCAAATAACATTGCAAACCCTCTTTTTCCTCATTGACAATTGTCTTTATTGTGTAATTTTCTGTGTCATGTCATTCATTTGGAACATAACTGTTGCATATTAGCAGAACGAGCTGCAAATAAAATTATGATGGGGTATAGGTAGGGCAGCTTTTCCACACAAAGGCAGATGAAACTAGAGGACACGTTTTGAGTAAGGGGAAGAGATTTTGCGAGGATGCGAACAATCTTCACGCAGAGTGGTAACTACCTGGAATGTACTGAGTGGTAAAATAGGTTCAGAGTGCATTTAAGAAATGCCTTGAACACCTGAATCACTGGGATATGGAGGTCTATGGACCACATGTTGTGCGATGGGGTTAGTACAGAAGGGTGCCCACTGGCAGATGTGGACAAGTTGGGCTGAATGATCTATTTCAATGCTGTACAATGCCGTGATTCAGAGGCACCAAGGAAATGCAAGTTCTTCTGATTTATCCCAAGATCGGTTTCGAATATTAAACAAAATTGTAGCAAAACCCTGATGAAAAGTAATTGTGAATATCAAAACCTGTTACCGGCTGTACTGAATTCCAGTCCCTAAATCTGACTCAATTTCATTGCCCTTTAAAACTTACTTCATCAAGGTCAATTTTGCCCAATAGTTTGAGATGTTCGACCACTGTTGCCTGATTGTAACCCCACTAGGTATGTTTGACTACAATATCACAGATAAGAAAATCAGTTTTACCAGACACTCCCCAGTCCGTGATACTCACTCAATGAAGTAGATCATTCCGCTGTCAGTGTACGCCATCTCCCAATTGCTCGGCAGTGGCTCCATCGAGTCCTCTCTGGCAACTGGATCCAAGTACCTGAATTCTGCGACCCCATCAGTGTTGCTGGGCCCTGGGCCTGAGGAATGAATAACCCCCTCTATTACAGTGTTTAGGTTGAAATGTGAAAGTCAGGAAGGTTTGCACAAAAACTAAATATTTCTACATGACTGGGACAGATACTGTATTGAGATTAAATCTCCAACAGCTGGAAAAGTTAAGATCCTTTTCTGCATATTACCTGTAAGGGTGCACAACAAAATGATAGGATATCTAGCTGGGAGTAAATTAAAAAAATTATGCTGGATTGTGGTTAAGAGTCCATTAGGAACAGAACGTCTAGATCTAGATTTTTCATGATGACTGAACTATTTTAGTTGCTTTCTCAGCTGGTTTCTAAAGCAAACCTTGACAGGAAGGTGATCATTACATTAGCTGAGACAATGGATTAATGTAAAACTGTGTCCATGCAGAAGCGGCAGGTGCCCATGTGGGCAGTATGACAGCAAAGGAGCAGAGCAAAAATTAGCACAGTGACCAGACTTGATGTCAAAGGATGACTCCACACTTCCTCACCTGGGTAACCGGTCCCATTAGCAGTGGGCCTCTCGTCGTCATCATCTTCATCAGGAACCAGAGTGTCAGCTCGCTGCATCATGCTTACTGATGTTGTTCGTTTCCTTTGTGCCTCATCTGAGTTGTCATCCAGAACAACTTGATCCACTACATCCTGCTGAAAGGGACCAGGCTCTGCAGGAGGCTTTGGTGTCCCGTAGAAATTACCTGCCAAATCGTCGTGCGGGAGATGGGGAAAGGCACAAAGTGCAAATGAGCTTCTTAACTACAGGTTTAACAAATAAATGGTAGAGTATAAGTGGAACCTTGATATACACAGTACTATTGGCAGCAAGTTCAGGAGCACTAAGGGTAACAAGTTTAGGAGCGCTAACGGCCATAACTTCAGTTAAGCTTATATTTCAGCCCAAAACGTCACCCATTCCTTCTCTACAGAGATGCTGCCTATCCCGCTGAGTTACTCCAGCATTTTCTGTCTGTCTTCGGTTTAAACCAGGATCTGCAGTTCCTTCCTATACAAAAGACACTAGATGTCTATGCTGACTGCTCCAGATCTCAAGTTTGTAGCTGTAAATGTTAACTGTTGCGCTCTCTTCAGATTTTACCTGATCTGCTGTGTATTTTTCAGAATTTTCTGTTTTATTTCAAATTTACAGCATTCACAGCTTTCGTTTTCACTAATGTAAGTCATGAGTCAAACAGCTAGCAGCTGCGTATCTTGGTTATTGAACACTACCGGGATTCAAATGTTAGCCCATCTGGTAGTGCTGGAATGGGAGCCTGGCAGGGATACAGCGTTGGGATCCAAGGGATAATTCATTTCTTTATTCCCACTCACAATAGAAACTGACTATGTAAGATGAAAGCCGATATCGATAGAGTGGAATGAAAAGTGCTTTACGTAGGAACAAAAAAGAATTCAAGACAGACTTACTTACAATGGAAAGCATGTAAAGCAGATTTAAATGGAGGATCATATAACATATAACAATTACAGCATGGAAACAGGCCTGTCCGGCCCTACCAGTCCACACCGACCATTCTCCCTGATCTAGTCTCATCTACCTGCACTCAGACCTCCAATCCCCTCTTATCCATATACCTATCCAATTTACTCTTAAATAATAAAATCGAGCCAGCCTCCACCACTTCCACCGGAAGCCCATTCCATACAGCCACAACCCTCTGAGTAAAGAAGTTCCCCCTCATGTTACCCCTAAACCTTTGTCCCTCAATTCTGAAGCTATGTCCCCTTGTTGGAATCTTCCCCACTCTCAAAGGGAAAAGCCTACCCACGTCAACTCTGTCCGTCCCTCTCAAAATTTTAAAAACCTCTATCAAGTCCCCCCTCAACCTTCTACGCTCCAAAGAATAAAGACCCAACCTGTTCAACCTCTCTCTGTAGCCTAAGTGCTGAAACCCAGGCAACATTCTAGTAAATCTCCTCTGTACCCTCTCCATTTTGTCGACATCCTTCCTATAATTTGGCGACCAGAACTGCACACCATACTCCAGATTCGGCCTCACCAATGCCCTGTACAATTTCAACATTACATCCCAACTTCTATACTCGATGCTCTGATTTATAAAGGCAAGCATACCAAACGCCTTCTTCACCACCCTATCCACATGAGATTCCACCTTCAGGGAACAATGCAGTTATTCCCAGATCCCTCTGTTCCACTGCATTCCTCAATTCCCTACCATTTACCCTGTACGTCCTATTTTGATTTGTCCTACCAAAATGCAGCACCTCACACTTATCAGCATTAAACTCCATCTGCCATCTTTCAGCCCACCCTTCCAAAAGGCCCAAGTCTCTCTGTAGACTTTGAAAATCTACCTCACTATCAACTACTCCACCTATCTTAGTATCATCTGCATATTTACTAATCCAATTTGCCACACCATCATCCAGATCATTAATGTAAATGACAAACAACAGTGGACCCAACACAGATCCTTGGGGCACTCCACTAGACACTGGCCTCCAACCTGACATACAATTGTCAACCGTTACCCTCTGGTATCTCCCATTCAGCCATTGTTGAATCCATCTTGCAACCTCACTATTAATACCCAACGATTTAACCTTCTTAATCAACCTTCCATGTGGAACCTTGTCAAATGCCTTACTGAAGTCCATATAGACAACATCCACAGCCTTGCCCTTATCAATTTCCCTGGTAACCTCTTCAAAAAATTCAAGAAGATTAGTCAAACATGACCTTCCAGGCACAAATCCATGTTGACTGTTTCTAATCAGGCCTTGATTATCCAAATAATTATATATATTGTCCCTAAGTATCTTTTCCATTAATTTTCCCACCACAGACGTCAAACTAATAGGTCTATAATTGCTAGGTTTACTTTTAGAACCTTTTTTAAACAAAGGCACAACATGCGCAATGTGCCAATCTTCCGGCACCATCCCTGTTTCTAATGACGTTTGAAATATTTCCGTCATAGCCCCTGCTATTTCTGCACTAACTTCCCTCAATGTCCTAGGGAATATCCTATCAGGACCTGGAGACTTATCCACTTTTATATTCTTCAAAAGTGTCCGTACCTCCTCTTCTTTAATCCTCCTAATTTCCATCACTACTCTACTTGTTTCGCTTACCTCACATAATTCAATATCCTTCTCCTCGGTAAATACCGAAGAAAAGAAATTGTTTAATATCTCCCCCATTTCTTCCGGCTCAGCACATAGCTGTCCACTCTGACTCTCTATTATATCCTGCTGGATAAACAAGCTATTGCTGTTTATTCTTGTATTCTTGTATTTCTAGTAATTCTTGTATTTTCTATGTGTGTGCTACAGCACTTTGTGCAGTCCAGTCACTCGAGTCAATAAAAAAGATTTTGCAGATATTAATTATAAGAGGAGTTACTGGAATGGTTAAGGGATTGGTGAAATTTGCTTGAGAAGCAATTATGTCAATTGGGGATTGGTTTATGCTTTCAATTCTAAAGCCATTAGATCATGCTGAGCATGACAAGCAGTTTCTCCTTGACCAGTACAGAAGAACGGAGTTGGTGGGGTGAAATTAATCGACAGAAAGCTTTTTTACCAAGTGGTCAACCCATGGAGGGGGTTTCAAGAAGCCAGAGGGAATTGCTGGTATAATCTCATTCGTTCACCGATTTCCTACAGGAAATAAATTAGAGAGGACAAACATGGCGAATTTGAGACCTAAAATATGGTTTTAAGTACAATGAAATTTGGAGGAACCGTTTTTCTGTCAAACAGTGACGCAGCGGGTATTACTGCTACCTCAGTGCCAGAAACCCAGATTAGATTCTGACCAAGGTGCTGTCTCGGTGGATTTTGCATATTCTCCCCGTGACCGCGTGGGATTCCTCCGGGTGCTCCAGTTTCCTCCGACATGCTAAAGACGCCGGGTGGTTGTGGGTTAATTGGTCTCTTTAAAATCGCCCCTAATGTGTAGGGGATAACATAGAACTGCTGTGAACGGGTGATCGATGGTCAGCCTGGACTCGGTGGGCCGAAGAACCTGCTCCCATGCTGTGAACATGGGAACCTGCTCCCATGCTCCCATCCCATTTTTGGATAGACATATGGATATGCAGGGAATAGAGGGTTAAGGCTTATGTGCAGGCAGATAACAGTTTGTCTTGGTATCGCTTGGCACAGACATTATGGGCTGAAGGGCCTGTTTTTGTGCTGTACTGTTCTATGATGTCGAGTGCAAAGCCCAACCTCTCGCATGCCTTGTTGAACAAGTCCATAATGGATTGGAGCTAGCTGAAGCACAAGCATTATCTCCATACTGGAACTTGACTACTAAGATTTGGATGAACTTGGTTCTGGAGTGTACTCGCCACAAGTTGAAGTGCTTTTCATTAAAATTGTTAATAAGGTTGTTAAGATTAACTCTGTAGGAAGTGTTTCAGGGCAATGACACTGACTTGTTTGATGCTGTTCTACAAAGACTGGTGCTGTTGTTGACCAGTTGATTAGGAACAAGGCTAGATAGCCAGCTGTGCTATTATTCTTATTCTTATTAAGGGGTTGGACACGTTAGAGGCAGGAAACATGTTCCCAATGTTGGGGGAGTCCAGAACAAGGGGCCACAGTTTAAGAATAAGAGGTAGGCCATTTAGAACGGAGATGAGGAAAAACTTTTTCAGTCAGAGAATTGTGAATCTGTGGAATTCTCTGCCTCAGAAGGCAGTGGAGGCCAATTCTCTGAATGCATTCAAGAGAGAGCTAGATAGAGCTCTTAAGGATAGCGGAGTCAGGGGGTATGGGGAGAAGGCAGGAACGGGGTACTGATTGAGAATGATCAGCCATGATCACATTGAATGGTGGTTCTGGCTCGAAGGGCCGAATGGCCTACTCTTGCACCTATTGTCTATTGATCCTAAGAGGAGACAAAAGGGTGTCAGATAAGGAGAGAAGAGTGAAATGTAAAGAAAAAAGGGAGATATTGGTGGAAGGTGTATGGGGGTGGGAGGGGGGAAATTGCGTTGAGAGGAAAAGGGGCAGGATAGTGGTGGAAATGCCTGCACATCAGTGGAATATGAGATGCTGTTCCTCCAGTTTGTGCGTGACCTCACTCTGGTAATGGAGGGGGTCCAGGACAGAAAGGTTGGTATGGGAATGGGGAGGAGAGTTAAATTGGATAATAACCGGGAGATCTAGTAGACCAAGGTAAGAGTAAGAGTGTTGGGCAAAATCGCCGTCTTCCCCACACTGGGCCTTGCTGATGTAAAGGAGGCCATATCACAAACATCAAGTACGAAAGTGTAAACCTCATCTTGGGGGCAGATATGGTGGACATGGCATCCTGGCAAGAGGCAGGGCAGGAAGTGGAGTCCTGATAACTGTGGGAGTCAGTAGGTTTAAAGTAGATGTCAGTTGATAATTTCCCTGTGATGGAGACTGAGAGATCGAGAAAGGGGAGAGGGGTACCAGAGATGGTCCAAGTGTATTTGAGAGTAGAGTTGTAGTTAGTGGTAAGGTTGATGAAATCAATGAGTCCTGCACAAGTGCAGGAGAGAACCCCGATGTAGTTGTTGAAGGTATCACAAAATGCTGGAGTAACTCAGCGGGTCAGGAGAGAAGGAATGGGAGACCTTACCCGAAACGTCACCCATTCCTTCTCTCCTGAGATGCTGCCTGACCTACTGAGTTACTCCAGCATATTGTTCACACATTTTTCTCCCACTTCCTCCAAACCAGAGGCGTAGCTATGGGCACTCGCATGGGCCCGAGCTATGCTTGCCTCTTTGTTGGGTACGTCGAACAATCCCTGTTCCGGACGTACACTGGCCCCATCCCAGAACTTTACCTCCGCTACATCGACGACTGCATTGGTGCTACCTCTTGTACCCATGCAGAACTCACTGACTTCATACACTTCACTTCCAATTTCCATCCTGCCCTTAAATATACTTGGACTATCTCCGACATCTCCCTCCCGTTTCTGGACCTCACCATCTCCATCACAGGAGACAGACTAGTGACTGACATTTACTATAAACCCACTGACTCACACAGCCTCTACGACCAGCATTTTGTGATACCTGCGATTTGTACCAGCATCTGCAGTTATTTTCCTACACAATGTAGTTGTTGATGTAGCAGAGAAAGATTTGGGGGATGGTGCCACTGAACCACCAGGGGAAATTAGAACATTCAAGACACTTGGACAGGTACATGGATGGGAAATATTTAAGAGGGAAATTAGTCTAATGTGGATAAATGGGACTAGGTTTAGTTGGGGCATCTTAGTTGGTATGGACAGGTTGGACTGAAGGACCTGTATGTGTTCTGTATGATTCTATGACTATGTATGACTCTATGAGAACAAAGACAAGTGCAGCACAGGAACAGGTTCTTCAGCCCAGTGTCTGTGCCACACACAATGCCAGGCTAAACTAACCTCAACTGCCTGCACATGACCCGTACCCCATGATCCATTGCTTGCACTTCCACATGTCCAGCTAAAAGCCTCTTAAACATCACTATCACATCTGCCTCCACCAGCATCCCTAGCAGCATGTCACTAACCACCCTCTTGTCCACCACATCTCCTTTAAAGTTTGCCCCTATCACCTCAAATCTATACCCCCAAGACTAACACATTTCTGTGGGAAAAATGTTCTAGCTCTCTGTCTATGCCTCTCAATTTTATGTACTTCTATCCAACACTCCAGAGAAAACAATCCAAGTTTCGCCAACCTCCCAGTACAGCTAATACCCTCTAATCCAGGCAGTGTTTTGGTAATCCTCTTCTGCACCCTCTCCAAACCATCCACATCTTTCCTGTAATGGAGCAACCCGAACTGTACGCAATACTCCAGATGCAGCTCAACCAAAGTCCTACCAAGCTGTGGCATGACTTACTGACCTTTATACTCAATGCCCTGACCCATGAAGGCAAGCATACCATATTTCTTCTTGACCACTGTATCTACTTGTGTTGCCACTTTTAGGCAGCTTTGGACTTGAACCCAAAGATCCCTTTGTACATTAATGCTGTTAAGGATCTTTCCATTAACTGTGTAGTTTTCCGTTGCATTCAACCACCCAAAGTGCAGTATTTCACGCTTGCAGAGGTCCCAGCACAGACTGTTGAACTCCACATCCAGTCTGAATAATGGCCTTCCATCACAACACCACCTTCTATTAGTAAGCCAGTTCTGAATCCATACAACCAAATCACTGTGAATCCCGTGCACCTTAATCAACCAATGGGGCAATTTTATCAAACGCCTTACTAAAACCCATGTAAACAACGTCCTCAGAGCTCACCTTTAGCACCTTCTAAGAAAACTCAATCAAGTTAGCAAGACCTGCCATGTACAAAGCCAAGCTGACTGTCCCAATTAGCCCTTTTCTAAATGGGAGCAAACTCTATCCTGAAGAATCTTCTCCAGTAGCTTCCAACCACTGATGTGAGGCTCACCAGCCTGTAATTCCCTCACTTTGCTCATTTTTAAGGTATAAATAAGGATTCAAATCTATTAATCCACTTCTAATTTTCCAAATAATATTCCAGCCATACTGTACGATGCGGTTTGGTTCCGTAGCATATTTTTCCAAATCCTGTAGGATCCAATTACTCCTCTAATTCTAGTATGTGGTCTCCTTCAGACATTTCTTGATAACATTTGAAGCACCTTAAAACTATTTTAACACAATAAAGGGAATAAACGGAAGCAGCAGATTGAGAGCAAGATTTTTTTTTCTGGTTAAACTCAGCCAGTTGTGACGTTTGTGTTTCATTACGAACTCCATCTACACTTTGAACATTGAGCTCAGCAGCCTGCAACTGAACGAGGGGAGGATTTGGCAATTCACCATCAAATGTCCCGCTCTCCAAAAGGGCTCCGCTGTCTTCTAGTGTTTTAAACTCTTCCAGAGAAATGAAGTTATAATCAACTCCTGGAACTTCACCATCCCGGGGTGGCCTTGTCGTACCTGAAACAATAAAGAATACAAGTAATGATGGAATGCATTGAGATAGAAGTGAAGTGGAGCCTTCCTGTTCTACCATTCAATGAGATGACAAACACATTTCTCCAATTCCCAAAAAGCCACCTTTGCTCTAGATTCCTCAAAGTTTTACCATTTAAAAAAAAACTAAATTAATAATTGATTTAAGATCAATTATCATAGAAACATAGAAAATAGGTGCAGGAGTAGGCCATTCGGCCCTTCGAGCCTGCACCGCCATTCAATATGATCATGGCTGATCATCCAACTCAGTATCCCGTACCTGCCTTCTCTCCATACCCCCTGATCCCTTTAGCCACAAGGGCCACATCTAACTCCCTCTTAAATATAGCCAATGAACTGGCCTCAACTACCTTCTGTGGCAGAGAATTCCACAGATTCACCACTCTCTGTGTGAAAACATTTGAAGAGCTTTGATCTACCAAGGAAAAATAAGTATTTCCAGCTTATATTCCTCTAGTGCCCAATTCTAATTTTTCAGAATGGTTATCTTTCTCAATATGGTTGGAGAATTCCAATCCTGGATAGCTTTGGTCTATCCTACTATTCCCCTGACTAATTTGAACATTTTGTAATCAGATTTGGGTTCCCATGTAAAGGAAGGCAAGTTATTTCTTTCTGTGAGCAACAAAATAACTCTGAGGCTGTATCGGCTCAGCATGAACACATTTGGAAATTATTTTCAGAGAGTATTGAGAAGTGAACCAAATTTATTGATTAATGGAAAGACCCTTAACAACATTATAATGGCATAGATCTGTTTTTGAATGACATTAATTTACACCGTACCTTTCAAGGCCAATGAAGAGTTTATGAATTGTAGTCACCATAGCACAAGGGAAACATGGCAGACAATTTGCACACAAAATACAAAAAAAAAGCCATGTTTACTGAGCAATCCGAATCCACCCCCAGTAACATCCAAGAAAAAATGGCCCATTTATTCCTTGTCTTCAGTCCATTAACCAATCCACACGAGTACAATGAAACTAATTATGATCTAGTCGTCACGGTGGCGTAGTGTTAGAGCTGCAGCTTACAGCACCAGAGACTCAGGTTAATACCTGACTACGGACTCTTGTCTTTTCGGAGTTTGTACGTTCTCCCCGTGGTTTTCTCCGAGATCTTCGGTTTCCTCCCACACTCCAAACACGTACAGGTTTGTAGGTTAATTGACTTGGTACAATTGTAAATTGTCCCTAGTATGTGTAGGACGGTGTAAGTGTGTGGAAATGCTGGTCAGTGTGGACTCGGTGGGCCGAAGGGCCTGTTAACGCGCTGTATCTCTAAACTAAACTGTCTGGTTCCATCATATTGAGGGCCTTCTGAGTGTCCGAATATACACCCACTGTTTCCCTACTGTTCTACTCAAACTCTAAAGGAACTCTAATGAGCCCTTTTCACTCACACACACACACTTACATGGGATTGTTCTCAGGTACAAGTTGTCCCGGATCACCTGCTGCAGTTGGTGGTCCACCGACCCCTTCTGGAACTGCAGACTGAGGTAGTGACGAAGCTCCTTGTTTATTATCCTGCCTGTTTAAAACAAAAATAAATACCTTCATTATTTTAATTGCCATCTATTAGACAGTAGGCAAGGAAAGGAAGATACCAATTATTTTCCTCGATATAGGATCATCTAACCATGGGTTCAATGGATTTCTCACTGAACAGACCACATTATTTATAACACCGTGCCTTCATAAAGTTTAATATTTCTATTAAAATGTCACAATTTAACTTGGATTTTATCAGGATGTGAAGCGTCAATAAAAATGCTGTTCTAATCTTCATCCTCACAGACAACAGACCAGTCATACACTAGAACAACTGTACACATTGGCACTGAACAGCCCTTTCACAAAGAAAACGCGTTAACTGATGGAAGGACGAATACCGAGGTCATTTTAATGAGACAGCATTGCACTCTTTCCTGCCCTCCGGCATAGCCTCTAATCACAGAACACGTCCATGAGCAGATAGGCGAATTCCATTATCACTCGCTTCAACACAGCAGGTGAATAGCTCGTCTCGTAGACTCCATCCTCTTTGTCCCCCATTTTCCCTTTAATCTCCAAATAGCCTTTCAATAACACGTACTCACCTCTCCGGGACAGGTCATAGGTTGCTTTAAGCTCACGTTTGATCTACGTTTCGCGGACATGTATCGTTTTAAAATTAAATTCTCAGCCTCCTTCAAACGTTCTGCATCAGAAGATCCCGCAACGGCATGTTGTATCTTCGTGCAACAAAGCTGGGGATACGCTGCACATCAAACGGGGGTTGGAGTTCCCCCAATCACTCTGTCACCGGGCAGCGAACGTCGTTTAT
The DNA here is from genome assembly GCF_053455715.1 of Rhinoraja longicauda. Taxonomy (NCBI): domain Eukaryota; kingdom Metazoa; phylum Chordata; class Chondrichthyes; order Rajiformes; family Arhynchobatidae; genus Rhinoraja; species Rhinoraja longicauda. The sequence continues at coordinate 3,578,723 of NC_135976.1, forward strand.
TGAAGCACAAATTCAATGGATGGCGAGCCGATGAGGTAGGTAGGTGTCCACTCAACAACGGCCATCGGGCAGACGGCAAGCTGCGCAAACTGGGTTCCAGGATAGAGCAAAAGCAGCAGCTTCCCTTTCAAGAAGCCAAGTCTGCACCACCCCTCTTGACGTATTGGCGTCCCGGGATCTAGGATTACACAGCAGGACGCAGGACGACAAGGATGGCAGAGAAGTGCCAGACCTCTGCTCTGCTGCCAGACCTGTGTGTCGATTTAAGTGAAGCGTCTGTACATGTGCATTAGTAAATCTGGTCTCATTATATACACCAATACGGCGTACCCCACATCCCAACCCCTGAAATCTGCCTCAAATGCGTTTGTCGCCCTTGCGGTATTGAACGTGTTTTATGCTCGCCACCACCACCACTACTACACCGAATTAATGTGATGTGTTTAGGATGCACCACACGTCAGCTGTGAATAACGAGAAGGCTGCCGGGGAACGTGGTTATATCATCGCCCTTGTATCGAAAGGCAACAGGGAACCCCCTGCGTCACATAGACGGGAGCTACAACCGATTGAAGAGACAAGACCGTCTGCAATTAGCCGAACTGGATTCACCCTGCTTGTGGTGGATTCGCACTGCACCCCTTCAAAGACCGACGTGTGGTAAGCAGTTGGTTTGCCGAACGTAGTATGGCCCTTTCCAGTGCATGTTCGCACTGCTGCAATCCAGCAGACCCCTCGACCAAGGTGAATGCACAAATTCTAAAGAGAAACGACCGATTTAAAATAAAATATAAATATTTGGTCGTATTTAAACATATTTCCGCAGTGTGAACCGCATCAAGTAATTTCCATTCATTTGACAAAAATACAGATTTAATGTTCAGATTTTACAATTTACAAATTATTAAAAGATAAAATCAAAACCAAACGCGTGCGATTCACAGATGCACTATCAGATGCAAAGTCCCTCATTCAACCAGGTGCTGTTCAAGCCAAACTACAGGCTTCAAAATTGCCAGCTCCCCAGTGCTTGCACTAAATGTCTTTGTGTAACGGCTCACACAAGAAGTTGCTACAATCACTACACATGTGGATTTCCTGTTAATCATACTGGTATCAGACACAAAATGCGAGAGTAACTCAGTGGGACACGCAGCATATCTGGATAGAAGACAGAAGGGTCTTGAACCGAAACATCACCCATTGACGTTTACAGTGTACTATGTTTACATATTCTGTTGTGCTGCAGCAAGTAAGAATTTCATTGTTCTATCTGGGACACATGACAATAAAACACTCTTGACTCTTTCTATCCAGAGATGCTGCCTGTCCTGCTGAGTTACTCCAGCAGTTTCTATCTTCGGTGTAAACCAGCATCTGCAGTTCCTTCCTACCTCTACTAATATTGTTGTCTTTCTTAATAGTTTTGTTTTTATCTCATACCACCAACCCACCCTACATCCCCCAAATGCATTTAAGGTTGAAGGGTAGAAGGGTTAGGTCTTAGGTTAATCTTAGGTTGAAGAGTAGAAGATGACTTGTTCTGCACAGCAAGGAGACCAGTAATTCAGGTCAGCTTCCGAGCATTACAAATAGCTCACATAAGATGGATTTCTCCCAGGTTACCAAAAGCAGCATTCAAAATTAGAATCACAAATTCTGAGAGACACCCATCAAAATCAGGCTATCGAGGGCTGGTGCAAGCCCAATTTTATACAATTTCTACTCCTTTATATTCCAGGCTACTTAATGGGGAAAGTCATTTTGTCCCAGTGATGCAGAAAAATGTCATGTGTAGGAAGGAAATGCAGATGTTGGTTTACACTGAAGATAGACACAAAATGCTGGAGTAACTCAGCGGGACAGGCAGCATCTCTGGAAACGTCACCCATTCCTTTTCTCCAAAAAAATGTCATGCTCAGTAACCAATCCGGAAGGCATCTTGGAGTTGGTCGTTGCACTTTTGCTTCCAATGTCCTTCTCGAGTGCAGTTTAGGTGCTGCTGTTGAAGCAGCCTTGTGAATGAGCAGCAGTGCATTTTATAGGTACACTTTACACCTTTAGACAAAGCTGTTCTCATCCAAGCAAGCTGAGTATTCCAAACTCCTGTCTTGTGTGTTTTATATGATGCCAAGTTCATACTAGCCAATGGCAATCCCCAGGGTGTTGATAGGGTACTCAATGGCAACAGTGCTCCTAAATGCACAGGGAAGGCAATCAGGCAATGCCTTAAGCAATCCCTGCAGTGATGAACTGAGACGGTGATCTCCAACAATCAGAACTATTAACACCCTGGGGTAGTGATGCCCATTTCAGATTATCAGCTTAATAACAAATGCTTGTACATTGTCAGGAATTTAGTGTCATGGTGCCACACAGCGTGGTGACAGGCCCTTCAGCCCACCTTGTCCATGCCACCTGAGTTAGCATTCTTGGCTGGTCCCATTTACCCTCATTTGGCCCATGTCTCTCAAAACCCCTCCTATCTATATTTCTCATCAAATGTCTTAACATAACGATACGCTTTTATAGCTTCCTCTGGCAGCTCCCCTGTGAGCAACCCAGGTTCCTCTTAAATATCTCCCCTTTCAACTTATGCCTAGACCCTCGAGGTATTAAAATCCTCTACCCTGGGAAAATGATGTTGTACATTTCATTGAGGTCTCAGCCTCCTACCCTCCAAAGAAAACCTCCCAGCCTATCCAATCAGTCCCTATACCTCAGACCTCCAATTCCATGAAACATAGAGGTTGCAGTAGGGAATCACCAGTAAGTTAAAGACACCCTTCCAATGGGCGACCAGAACTGCACGCACTACTCGAAGTATGGTCTCACCAATGACTTGTATTGTTGCACATTGCCCTAATGTTTGTACGAAATACTCTTCCCAATGAAGGCAAGTGTGCCAAACACCTTCTTCACACTGTCTACTGGACTTGCCACTTTCAGCGAACCATGCACCTGTACTTTCAGATCTCCGTTCCACAATGCTCTTCAGGGCTCTATCATGTACTGTACAAACCCTGTCTTGGCTTGACGTACCAACATCTCATACTTGTCAGAGTTAAATTCCATTTGCCATTTCTTGGCCAACCTTGCCAACCAATCAAGATCCTGATGTAAACGTGGATCACCAGGTGGTGCCAGCTATGGCTGACTCGCCAACAGTCTGCCTGTCCCTTCCTTCTTTTGTTTCAATAGTATGTGTTAAATGTGTTTTTAATGTTCTTTAGCTTGTTTTATGTGGGGCGTGGGGAGGGGGGATTGGGGGAAACATTTTCCAATCTCTTATCTTGACAGAGATGGAATTTTTTTCCAAATCGTATCTCCATCCGCACTGTGGCCTAACATCGAGGAGTTGGCGGCCTTTGCTGAAGACCAACTTTTAAGAGCTCCACTGTGGGTGCCTAAGGGGACTTTAACATCGCAGAACCCACAATCCCTTTGCCAGGGACCGACCTCGGAGCACCAACCGTGGGAGCTGGAGTTTAACATCCCGGATAAATGCTGAAAAGCAGGACCTCCAGGGTTGTTATCTCCGGTTTGCTTCCAGTTCCTCGTGCTGGCGAGAGCAGGAACAGGGAGATACGGGACCTGAATGTGTGGCTGAGGAGCTGGTGATTTAGATTCATAGACCACTGGGATCTGTTTTGGGGTAAGGGGGAATTGTACAAAAGGGACGGATTGCACCTTAACAGGTGGGGGGCCAGCATTCTGGCAGGCAGGTTTGCCACTGCTACATGAGTGGTTTTAAACTAAATATTGGGGGGGGGGGGGGGGGTCAAATGGGATAGTCAAGGATGGAGTTAAAGGGAAAGAGAGTAAAGGAATAGTTAATGACCCCAGCATTAACGGGAAAGAAAGCTCACAACGGGATAGGAGAGTATGGCCAAGTGTAATAGGGATCGATGTGAAATGAGTAAGGAATTAAAAGTATTGAATATCATATCATATCATATATATACAGCCGGAAACAGGCCTTTTCGGCCCACCAAGTCCGTGCCGCCCAGCGATCCCCGTACATTAACACTATCCTACACCCACTAGGGACAATTTTTACATTTACCCAGCCAATTAACCTACATACCTGTACGTCTTTGGAGTGTGGGAGGAAACCGAAGATCTCTGAGAAAACCCACGCAGGTCACGGGGAGAACGTACAAACTCCTTACAGTGCAGCACCCGTAGTCAGGATCGAACCTGAGTCTCCGGCGCTGCATTCGCTGTAAAGCAGCAACTCTACCGCTGCGCTACCGTGGGGATTACAGAGACGTGGCTGCAGGAGGATTGGGCCTGGGAACTTAATATTCAGGGTTATACATCCTATAGAAAGGACAGGCAGGTGGGCAGAGGAGATCGCCCCAACCGCGCGGGAGGATAAAGTGGAAGAAGATTGGACTTATTTGCCTTCCATCACAGTGAGGAATGTGGGGCATCCGCTGTGGGGGATGTTTATGTTAACTTTTATGTAGCTGTGTGTCTTGTTGCTTTTTTTTCCGTATGGCTACAGTACTTCACATATCACTGTACATGTGACAATAAAAGACCTTTGAAACCTTTGAACGAGATATCATTCCCACTGTCCATATTCTCACTAATGATGATGTTATTTGCAAATTTACTAACAACGTTAACTACAATTGTCTAACGTAGGCAACAAGCAGCAGTAGACCCGGCACCAACACCCAGGGTACACCTCTGGTCACAGGCCTCTCATCCGAAAAACAACCTTCCACATCTATTCGGACTCCTTTCTCCAAATCAATGTTGAATCTAATTGGCCAGCTCACCTTGGATTCCATGTGATCCAACCTTCCAGACTATGCTACCATGCAGGACATTGTCAAAGGCTTGAGAAAATCTATTTTGATAACATCCACTGCTTGACACTTATCTGTCCTCTTAGTGACTTCTTCAAAAAACTCTGATCAGATTTGTGAGACACGATTCCACGCACAAAGCCATGCCTACCCAAATGCTATTAGATCCTGTCCCTAAGAATCCCTTCCAACAATGTTCCCACAACTGATTATCAGGTTCATTGGCCTGTGGTTCCCTGGTTAGTCTTTGCTCCCCTTCTTAATGAGCAGTACGTTAGCCACCCTCCAGGCTTCCAGAACCTCATCAGTGGATAAAGATGGTGCACATATTACACGCAATGTTAGTGGTCATTGGAGCTTTCAATTTGCAAGTAGACTGTGAAGATCAGGATGGTACAGGATCCCAAGAAAAGGAATTTGCAGAGTGCCGTCGAGATAGCTTCTTAGAGCAACGTCGCGAGCCTACTAGGATTTGGTATTGTGTAAAGAAACAGATTTGATTAGGGAGCTTCAGGTAATGGAACCCCTAGGAGGTAGTGACGATGCGGTATAACTTTATTTACCCCAGGAGGGAAATTGATCAGCCAACAGTCATAAAACACAAAATACATGAAACATGAAATTACAGTGACGAAGGGGGTGAGCTGTATTGTCCAGGATGCTCCGCAGAAGAAGATGGCGCTGTCTACACCACTGATTGGTAGAACATCTGCACCATCTTACTGCAGATGTTGAAGGAGCGGAGCCTTCACAAAAAGTACAGACGGCTCTGTCCCTTCTTTACAGCGCCTCAGCGTTCCTGGACCAGTCCAGATACTGTCCAGGTAAACACCGAGGTATTTGTACTCTCTGGTAAACTGCATATCCACACCATTGATGGAGACAGGGGACAGAGGTATTCCTCTCCTCCTAAAGTCCACCACTAACTCCTTAGTCTTGTTGGTGTTGTGCTGCAGGTGATTCAGCCCACATCAAAGTCATTGACTACACCTCTGCACTCCATCCACTGATGCAACCCACAATTGCAATGTCATCTGAAAACCTCTGCAGGTGGCAGGGGTCCAAGTTATATCTGAAGTCCGAGGTGTTGATGGTGAACAGGAAGGGAGAGAGGACCGTCCCCTGTGGGGCCCCTGTGTTGCTCACTGCCATCTCCAAGACACCGTTCTGTACCCCGACATATTGTGGCCGTCCAGTCAGGTAGTTGGTGATCAAGGACAGCATTGGAGCATCCACCCGCATCTCCGTCAGTTTGCTTTTCGCAATGCTTCCCGGCTTATCCAGGTGAGCAAAGGAACGATGGTGCAGGTGAATGATGGCATCCTCAACCTCCATCTTTGTTTGGTAAGCAAACTGCAGGGAATCCAGATAAAGTTTAACCAGGGGTCGCAGGTGAGTGAGCACCAGCCTCTCCAGGGGCTTCATGACGTGTGAATTCAGCGCCACCGGTCTGCAGTCATTGGAGGAGCTGGGGCACGTCCTCTTTGGTACAGGAACCAGGCAGAATGTCTCCACATCACAGGTATCCTCTCCAGGCTCAGGCTGAAGAGATGCTGGAGTACTCCACACAACTGGCTGGCACATGCCTTGAGTACCCGAGGGCTGACACCATCGAGACGCGTGGCTTTGCCTGGGCGGAGTCTGCTTAGCTCCTTCCTCACCTGCTCAGCCTTGATGGTCAGGTGTGACAAAGAAAGGGCAGAGGAAGTGGACCAGGGGGATTGAGGGAGAGAGTCTGTCAGGGAGCAGTGGGGAGGGTGGGCAGAGGCCCCACCATCAAATCTATTAAAACACAGGTTTAGCTTGTTGGCCCAGTCCTGATTGCCTTCCCTCCCCAGGCCACTGGTCTTCTTGTAGCCTGTAATGCTCTTCATACCGCTACACACATCCCTCATGGTGTTGTGCTGAAATTTCAGCTCCAGCTTCCTCCTGTAGTCGTTCTTGCCTTGTCTCAGTCTCGCCTTCAGGTCTCTCTGTACCCGTTTCACCTCCTCCCTGTCACCATTCCTGAAGGCTTCTGGTTGAGAAGGGCCTTTATGTCAATGGTGACCCAGGGCTTGTTGTTGAGGAAACAGTGTACAGTCTCCTCAGGGACAACGTTATCCACACCGAACGCTAACATTGGCATACAGCAGGTCCAATTTTGCATATCCCTGGTGGGACAGTCAACAATAATAATAATAACAATATATTCCTTTATTTGTCTCACACCGGGGAAATTTACAACAGCAGAAACTTCAACAGAACAACATGAGGGATGTTTTCATATCCCTGGTGGGACAGTCAAAGTGGGAAGGGTAGTGTCCATAGTCATGTGGTTGAAATCCCCCGAGATAGTGATGAAAACAGTTGGGTGCTGTTTCTGGAGTCTCACGGTGACTGTGGCCATATGATAAAATTCAACCTGCAGTTACCTCCACCGGGTGGCGCTGTACATGGCAGCCTTGTCCCAACATTTTCATCTTTTGCTGTTTTGGTCTGTGTTTACTTATATGTTGTAATGTACTTTCAGTTTCTGTATTATGTGGGGGTGGGGGGTTGTGGGAAACCTATTTAATCTCTTTCCTCGACGGAGATGCAACTTTTTCATCATATCTCCGTCTGCACTGCGGCTTTAACATCATGGAGCTGATGTTAGGGATCGAATGAGGTAACCCCAACCCCGGGAGCTTCGACCGCCTCGATGCGGGAGCTTCAATCGCCCCGACCGCGGGAGAAAAGGTGGAAAGAAGGTTTCAATTATTTGCCTTCCATCACAGTGGGGAATGCGAGGTCGCCGAAAAAACAAGATGGACGTGCTGCCTGCACTGATGAGGACTCGGAGGGAGTGCCGTGATCTCGGTGTTTGCAGGGACATGGCTCCATGAGGACATCCCGGAGTCTAATGCGAGTGTGCACGGCTTTCTGGCTGTACCGGCGGACAGGGACTGCAGAGAGTGTGACAGTGGTCAGCACAACTCTGGCCACATCACGGTGAAGGAGCGTATGTGTGACCCGGACATTGAACAGATGGCTGTGGGTCCCCGCTTGGGCTGTGTGCCCTGAGGATTCCCACAGGTCGCTGTGGTGGCTGGTTAAGTCTATGTTTAATTTTTGTGGTTATGTATCTTGTTGCTTTTTTGTATGACTGTTGGCAAATCAAATTCCTTGCATGTTTACTACCTGGCTAATAAATTAATTACAATTACAGTTTGAGAGGATGAAGATGAAATCATGTGTCGATATTGCTGTTGAGTAGAATTAACGACAGAGGCATGAGAGAGGAGCTAGTTAAAGTTGATTGGAAAGGGACCTTAGCAGGCATGACGGTGGAGCAGCAAAGCCAGGAATTTCTGGGAATATTACTTCGGAAGACACAGGATCGTTTCACGCCAAAAAGGAAGAACAATTCTAAGGTGACTGTGGCAAGGGAAGTCGAAGACAGCATAAACTAAAAGAGAAGGTATATAATATTGCAAAGATTAGTGGGAAGCTACAGGTTTGGGAAGCTTTAAAAAACAACAGAAGGTAACTAAAAAAGGCAATACGGGGAGAAAAGATTAAATATAAAGATGAGGTAGCCAATAATGTAAGAGGATAGCGAAAGTTTCTTCAGATGTATAAAAAATAGGAAGGGGCAAGATTAGACATTGGACCACTGGAAAATGATGCTGGAGAAGTGATAATGGGGAATAAAGAAATGGCAGATGGGTTGAATAAGTTTTTTGGGTAGTCTTCACAGTGGAAGACACCAGCAACATGCCTGAAATTCAACAGTCAGGGAGCAGAAGAAGTCAGTGGAGTTGCTATTACGAAGGAGAAGGTGCTTGGGAAGCTGATAGGTCTAGAGGTGGACAAATCCCTTGGATAAGATGGACTATACCACAGGGTTCTGAAAGAGGTTGCTTTAGGGATTGTGGAGGCATTAGTGATCTTTTTTCAAGAATCACTAGTCAGGAGTGGCACCAGAGGACTGGAAAATTACTAATGTCACTCCTCTGTTCAAGGAGTGTAAACTCTAGGCCGGTTAGCCCGACTTCAGTGGTTGGTAAGATGAGCCCATTCGATAGGATGAGGTTTCCGAGTACTTCGAAACACATGACAAAATAGGCCGGTCAGCATGGTTTCGTGATTTGTTGGACTTTTGTGAACCTGTTGGAATTCTTTGAGAATGTATACATAGCAGGAGACAAAGGGGAGTCAGTGGATGTTGCTTACCTGGACTTTCAGAGGGCCTTTGTTTAGATGCCGCATGTAAGATGAGCGCTCATAGTATAAAAGGGAAGATAATAGCACGGATAGCAGATACACAAAATGTTGGAGTAACTCAGCGGGACAGGCAGCATCTCTGGAGAGAAGGGTGACGTTTCGGGTCGAGACCCTTCTTCAGACTGATGTCAGGGGAGTGAGCGGAACAGAGATCGAATGTGGTCAGAGACAGCAAGACTGATGGGAGAACTGGGAAGGGAGAGGGGATGGAGAGAGAGGGAAAGCAAGGGCTATTTGAAGTTAGAGAAGTCAATGTTCATACCGCTGGGGTGTAAGCTACCCAAGCGAAATATGAGGTGCTGTTCCTCCAATTTGCACTGGGCCTCACTCCGGCAATGGAGGCGGCCCAGAACAGAAAGGTCAGATTGGGAATGGGAGGGGGAGTTAAGGTGCTGAGCAACCGGGAGATCAGGTAGGTTAAGGCGGACTGATTGGAGATATTCAGCGAAACGATCGCCAAGCCTGCGCTTAGTCTCACCGATGTACAGAGGTTGACACCTGGAACAGCGGATACAGTATGGATAGCAGGTTGGTTAAATGGCAGAAGGCAAAGAGTGGGAATAAAGGGGGCCTTTTCTGGTTGACTGTCAGTGATTAGTGACGCAGGGGTCGGTGCTGGGGCCACTGCTCTTCACGTTGTACATCAATGATTTGGATGAAGGAATTGAAGGCTTGGTGACCAAGTTTGCAGATGATACAAAAATAAGTGGAGGGGCAGGTAGTGTACAGAAAGCAGGGACTCTGCAGAAGGACTTGGACAGGTTGGGAGGTTGGGCTAAGTGGCAAAGTGTGCAGTTGTGCATTTTGGTAGTAGGAATAAAAGCATAGACTATTTTCTAAATGGGGAGAGGATTCAGAAGTCAGAGGTGCAAGGAGACTCGAGTGCTGGTGGAGGATTCTCAAAAGGTTAATTTGCAAGTTGAATTGGTAATAAGGAAGCCAAATGCAATGTTAGAATTTACTTCAAGAGGACTAGAATATAAAAACAGGGGCGTAATTCTGAGGATTTATAAGGCATTGATCAGACTGCATTTGGAGTATTATGAGCAGTTTTGGGCCCCATATCAGAGGAAGGATGTGCTGGTATTGGAGGGGGTCCAGAGACGGTTTATGAGAATGATCTTGGGGATGATTGGGTTAATGTGAGATGAGCGTTTGACGGCACTGTTCCTGTGCTGGAGTTTAGATTGACAAATCTGTCAATCTCCACCTTAAAAATACCCAATGAATATCCAATTGTATACACTGGAATTTAGAAGAATGAGAGGGGATCTTATCGAAACATATAAGATTATTAAGGGGTTTGACACGTTAGAGGCAGGAAACATGTTCCCAATGTTGGGGGAGTCCAGAACCAGAGGCCACAGTTTAAGAATAAGAGGTAGGCCATTTAGAACGGAGATGAGGAAAAACTTTTTCACTCAGAGAGTTGTAAATCTGTGGAATTCTCTGCCTCAGAAGGCAGGAGGCCAATTCTCTGGATGCTTTCAACAGAGAGTTAGATAGAGCTCTTAATGATAGCGGAGTCAGGGGGTATGGGGAGAGGGGAGGAATGGGGTACTGATTGTGGATGATCAGCCATGATCACATTGAATGGCGGTGAGGACTTTGCACGTTCTCTCTGTGACTGTAAACCCACCAGGCGCTCCGCTTTTCTCCCACATCTCAAAGGCATGCGGATTTGTACGTTATTTGGCTTTTTGAGTTAGATAGTGCTCCAGGGCCAAGTGGAATCAAAGGATGTGGGGAGAGGGCAGGCACAGGTTACTGATTGTGGATGATCAGCCATGATCACAATGAATGGCAGTGCTGGCTCGAAGGGTCGAATGGCCTCCTCCTGCACCTATATTCTATGTTTCTGTGATACGAACTTGTGAAATATCTCTGTGAGATACAAAGATGCACTTAGCAACCCCTGGGGATTTATCTACCTTGATGCGATGTTATTCAAGTCCTATCTTTCAAGATACGAAAAACAGCACCTCTAACAATCCAGTGCTCCCTCAGTACCATACTGTCAGCCTAGAATTCTGTGTTTGGGCCTCAGAATGACACTTGAACTCAATATTCCAGTTCAGAAAGACTGTTGGCCATTGAGCCACAGCTGATATTTAATCCCAAGTGACCCTTCCCTTCACAACAGGGATAAACTCGGAATCAATCGTAAAGTCAGTCTGTGCAAAGCAGTGCTTCTGCTCACAAATTAAGCAAACGCATGGCCACATGCTTCACCTTTGTGATGCTCAAACAAGGCCAGTCACTTACCATCACGCACACGTCCCCATTAAAGAGTGCCACTGAGATTCACCCCAGGGCCACGTTGGAAGAACAATGCCTTTGACAGTCAAGTTGGAAATATTTGGTAACTATGGAAACGAGGCAGTCATGCATATTGCTGTTTTGTATCACCAATGTAAAACATGTTAGCTGCCACTGGCAGACAATGCAGGGACATCTGCACACGGCCACCAGTGCATAACCAGACTGAGGTGCATGGAGACCTAGGAAGATCTCCTGTATGGTCAGATTCCATTATTAATTGCCCTGGAAATTTCTGAAAAATTTAGAACAAGGTATTTATTTTTGAAAAGAGATTCACATGTTAATGACACTCCCTCCAAGTGGAACAATACATGGAATGCAATTCCAAATATGCAACCAGTCTGTGAAAGGTTACCAAACACAAGCGCTGCACAATAAATGGACTTGCAGTGTGCTAATATTCTTCGATCTGAGAACTGAAAAATCCCACAAAAAATATTCCACTGCCCCGTGGAATGCCCATTAAACAGGCACAATAATACTTCAGGTACCATCAGGACCAATTTACACTTTTGTTCACAGATAAACCTGTGTAAATGAAAAAACAATATTAATTTTGCTAATTGGTAAACTACAAATAATGATTTCTAACTTTTAGCACAGTTTCAAGATAAAATGTTTTGGGTGACACAGTGGTAGACTTGCTGCCTTACAGCGCCAGAGACTCAGGTTTGATCCTGACCTAGGGTGCTATCTGTATGGAGATTGTATGTTCTCCGTGTGGTGCACATGGGTTTTCTCCGGGTGCTCCAGTTTCCTCCCACATTCTAAAGTGCGGGCTTGTAGATTAATTGACATTTGCACATTGCCCCTACTGTAGGATAGAACTAGTGTATGGGTGATCGTTGGTTGGCATGGACTAGGTGGGCCAAAGGGCCCGTTTCCATGCTGTATCTCTAGACTAAAATATAAGCCAAATGTTAGAAGTTTCTTTGGCTGAATATTTTCAATTACCACCTTCTCTGCAAATACTGCCACCAAAAGTAAAACAGAAATTCAAACTATTTCAGCCCAACAGTACTTCAGTTTCAGGTCTCCAACATTCAAATCAGACAGATTCAATATTTGTATTCTTAGTATGTATCATTACTTCAAAATTAAGATACTGGAAATCTGTAACAAAAAACAGGAGATTAGAAATGGTCAGGTCTGGTAGCATCTAAGGAGAAAAAAAATAAGGTTAATATTTCTAACCTATCAAAATCTTAGAGTCCGGAGGTGAAAACCCAGCCATCCCTGTTTCTCAAGTGCTAGAGTGGAAAATGTGCAATGATTCTGTGATGGACCATTTTTTAAAATATTTAATCTTATAATTGTACTATGTAGCAATAAGTATGCAAAATATTCATATTGTTACATCAGTATCTGTGAAAGCTTCAAACCTTTGAGGGCTGGAAAGTACGGATTGGGGGTAGGGTAGTGACATGGATAGAAAATTGGTTGGCAGACAGGAAACAAAGAGTAGGGATTAACGGGTCCCTTTCAGAATGGCAGGCAGTGACTAGTGGGGTACCGCAAGGCTCGGTGCTGGGATCACAGCTATTTGCAATATACATTAATGACTTAGATGAAGGGATTAAATGTAACATTAGCAAATTTGCAGATGACACAAAGCTGGGTGGCAGTGTGAACTGTGATGATGCAAGGTAACTTGGACAGGTTGGGTGAGTGGGCAGATGCAGTTTAATGTGGATAAATGTGAGGTTATTAACTTTGGTGGCAAGAACAGGAAGGCAGATTATTATCTGAATGGTGTCAAGTTAGGAAAACGGGAAGTACAACGAGATCTGGGTGTCCTTGTACATCAGTCACTGAAAGTAAGCATGCAGGTATGGCAGGTAGTGAAGAAAGCTAATGGCATGTTGGCCTTCATAACAAGAGGAGTTGAATATAGGAGCAAAAGGTCCTTCTGCAGTTGTACAGGGCCCCGGTGAGACCACACGGAGTATTGTGTGTAGTTTTGGTCTCCAAATTTGAGGAAGGATATCCTTGCTATTGAGGGAATGCAGCGTAGCTTCATGAGATTAATCCCGTGATGGCTGGACTGTCATGTTTTGAAAGAATGGAGCGACTGGGCTTGTATATACTGGAATTTAGACGGATGAGAGGGGATCTTATTGAAACATATAAGATTAAGGGATTGGACACGCTAGTGGAGGAAACATGTTCCCGATGTTGGGGGAGTACAGAACCAGGGACCAGAGTTTAAGAGTAAGGGGTAGGCCATTTAGAACAGATGAGGAAAAACTTTTTCACCCAGATATTTGTGAATCTGTGGAATTCTCTGCCTCAGAAGACAGTGGAGGCTGATTCCCTGGATGCTTTCAAGAGTTAGATAGAGCTCTTAAAGATAGCGGAGTCAAGGGATATGGGGAGAAGGCAGGAACGGGGTACTGATTGTGGATGATCACCCATGATCACAGTGAATTGCGGTGCTGACTCGAAGGGCTGAATGGCCTACTCCTGCACCTATTATCTATTGTCTAAACAATTCTTAAGAATTGGTACACAGTGACGCAGCTGGTGTTGCTGCTGCCGAAGTGCCCGTTACCATGCTGTGTCCTCTGATCAATTCATTTGTCTGTAACAATGCAGTTACAAGCTCCCGGCAGCAAGTGGCAGCATAGAGCAGACTCATCTAGTTTTCCATCCCTTAGCTATACATCACTCGATTACATTAGTGAGAGCTCTGTACTGGGAGTAACATCTTAAAATAAAAACGGGTTTGTGGCTCAACTGCATCCTTTCAATAAATATGCACTGTTGAAGATAGATTTAGGGGTGGAAGAAGAGGCACGGCACGGTGGCGCAGCTGTAGAGTTGCTGCCTCACAGCGAATGCAGCGCTGGAGACCCGGGTTCGATCCTGACTACGGGTGCTGTCTGTACAGAGTTTGTACGTTCTCCCCGTGACCTGCGTGGGTTTTCGCAGAGATCTTCGGTTTCCTCCCACATTCTAAAGACGTACAGGTATGTAGGTAAATTGGCTTGGTAAATGTAAAAATTGTCCCTAGTGGGTATAGGATAGTGTTAATGTGCGAGTATCGCTGGGCGGCGCGGACCCAGTGGGCCGAAAGGGCCTGTTTCCTCGCTGTATCTCTAAACCAAACTAAACTAAAGAGAATTGTTGGTGTGCTCCCATCAATTCAGGTTCAAGATATCTCTATATTCACAGTCTGAAACTAATCACTATTTGCCCGGGTTATCTGCATTGAAGATCAAATCCATTACCTTCTGACTCAGAATTTCTGCTGAGCAAAAGATCAGCTGTCTGTGCAATGGGCATGGTGCCAGAGAGAATGGTGCAAAGCAGAGACATGGCTGCACATCCAGCTGCGAACATTGGTCGAGGGGAAAAATAGTTAGATGTCAGAAAATGGGGATGATAGCACAAGGCAGCGGCAATTTTACATGTTAATTTACCTTCACATGAAAAGTTAATAGGATAGGCAAAGATCAAATTTATGCTGTAGTGTTTGGAAATACCATAGGGTTGAATAGAGTAGAGGGGGGTTTCACTTATATTGAAAGAACTGGAGCCAAGCCAGAAGAACTGATTCATGCACACAGTTCAAGAACAATACAGCCTAGTCTTCAGAAACACTAGGTGATTGCATTAAAAATACATAAATTATAGGTTTCTGCATTCAACCTTGCAAACCTTTCATTACCATGCATCAGTCATGCAGCTGTTTACAAACTAGAATATATTCCTTTTAAGTACTGAAAAATGTGTACCTTTTTGTTTTAAACAGTTATTGATTCTTGGGCCATGACATCTAAAGGCATGCCAAAAAGAACCCAGAATGAAAGGCTGTTCAAGGTACATCTACACAAGCAGAAAAGGCAGCTCAATCAGCAATTCAATGGCTCAGCAAACAGCACTCTTGCCCAGAATCCCCCCTGAAGGTAATGGGTTCAAATCCCACTCCTGAAATCCTAGCACAAAATCTAAACTGACATCCCCCCATGCTTTACTGCCATAATTTGCCATGGGAGGTGCCATGATTTGAATGAGATGTTCAAATGAAGATTCAATACATTCAGGTGAATGCAAAAGACTTCCCCCTCAGCAACATCTGTCAATAATATTTCTCAGTGTGCACACGTTCCAAAAACAATGTCTGACCAATTCATGTTAGCACTTTGAAGTAGTAAAGGGAACCGATGGGCGAGCTAAGATTTGCAAAAGGCATTTGATCAAAGGTCAACAGTGTTTAATTGTCATCGAACTGAAAACAGAGCAATAAAGTTCTTACTTTCAGCAGCATATTGGGTCTGTAAACACAGTACTAAGAGATGGCAACAACAAAAAAATCACTAAACATCCCAATATTAGGGGAAAAAAGCACAAAGCAGTGTGCAACCATGACAGTTCATAGTTTAGTTGGTGTTTGTAGTATTCAAGAGCCAGAGTATTATTGGGAAGCAGCTGTTCTTGAACCTGGAAGTCATGGTTTTCAGACGCCTATACCTTCATCCTGATGGCAGGAGTGAAATGGGAGTGTGGCCAGGGCGGTGTGGATCCTTGATGCAGGCTGATTTCAGAAGACAGCACTTCTTGTAGATCCTTTCGATGGTGGAGAGGTCAGTACCCGCATCCAGCACTTTTTCTAATCTCCTTCATTTGCTGGCCATTCGAGTTGCCAAACCAGGCTGTGGAGTAAACCAGTCAATATGCTCTCCATCTGTAGAGGGTCAAGGGAGTATATGACAGACTAGAGTAGAAAAGCAAGGATGTACTGCTGAAGGTCAGACCACATCTGGAATATTGTGAGCAGTTTTGGGCCCCATATCGGAGGTAGGATGTGTTGGTTTTGGAAGGACTAGAGGAGGTTTACAAGAATGATTGCAGGGTTAACAATTTACTGGGAGAAGGCAGGAGAATGAGGTTAAGAGGGAAAGATAGATCAGCCATGATTGAATGGTGGAGTAGATGCGATGGATTGGACAGCCCAATTCTGCTCCTATGTCTTATGAGCTCACCAACGCTGACTCATTGAAGATGACAGGTTCATGGATCCTTGGCTTTCCTCTTCTAAAGTCAAAAGTCAGCTCCTTGGTCTTACTAACATCGAGAGCAAGGTGGTTGGTTGGGTACGTATCAGACGATCGATATCC